>NC_090832.1:64065178-64372142 GCF_028021215.1 Eschrichtius robustus | reverse complement strand
CTGCACATCATCTGGTGACCTGAAAGTACAGATTTCCCAGAATTGAAGCACACCACATCTGATGAAACAGATGTTTCCAAGATACCTGAACCAGGCCTGTTGGAAGTCTGTCACCAAACATTTGATGATGATGTAACACTTCAGATGATCTCCAATGATTACAATCTTGGTAACATATGGACTCTACATAAAAAGTACCTGAGAGTTCTACTCCCTACCTCTCTTTGTTACTCAAATGTGACTTCAACAGGTTTCCTATCTGTGCACTTTCCTTTCAATGTGAGACCCTACACCCAGGAAAGGTCCTTTCTGGCACTGAGGGACAAAAATCTGTTGAAACGAGAAAGCCTGACTCTTGATCATAAATATCTTGATTAAAAGGGATTTGAAATGTAAAAAATTAATAAACAAGAACCTCAATTAAATATAGGTGGGAGACCAGAATGGGGACCTCTCATGCCCTGAGACAACAGCAAAACCCAAAAGGAAAAAGAAAAACTCCTCCTCTTTCCTAGCAAGGATTCAGCCATTGAAAAACCATGGACTCTATGTTTTCTACAGCCCTCCCAACTTCCTCTTCCCTTCTATAAAACTGCTTTGTTTTGTTTTTCCTTCTCATGCTGTTCAGACACTTGCACATATGGCTCACCTTGGTTGCAGACCTCAAATTGCAATTCTCTGCTGATCCCAAAAGAACCCATTTTTGCTGGGGAAATATCAGGCAGCCTATTTATTTCAGGACAACAGAAACCAGTATGGCAAGGAAGTTAAAGCTTTTCCTGAAGTAAGGCAAAAGTAAAAAAAAATAATTTAAATGAGGATAATTAACACCCCCCAACACACACACACAAAGCCAACTACATATATGATGAATGTGTTTACTCTGATAGGCCCTGTGATATTTATAATCCTCACAGCAATCCTAAAGAGAAGATTTAATTCCAACTTTTATAGAGAGGATAGTGACTCTCAGGGAAGTTAAATAAATTATAACCCAGGTCACTAATACCTAGGATAGCAGAGATGGGATTTGAACCAAATCTGCTTGATTCCAATTTCATAATCTTTAGGTTATAACCCACAACATAGGTTATCTTTATTCAAGCTGACAACAAAAAACATCCTTTACCTACCTACTTTTCTAGTGAAAGGAATCATATCACACTTTTTTCTTTAAAAAGTCAATCATCTTTCATTTACTTACACAGAGCAACAGAGTGTGAAAAAACCATCAGAGGGATTTTAAAAGTAGCATGCACAATATAATAAACAGGTCTGTGCTAGGCTCATTAGAGCTATCATCTCCTATATTCTCAATCATCAAGATGGAGAGTTAATATTAACCCCACGTTATAGATAACAGACTCAACAAGGATAACCTCTTTGAGGGTACCCTATCTTTAGACACACAAAGGCAGACTGAAAGAATAGGAAGTTAAAGGGATAAAACATGGAAAAAAATTCAACATTTTATTTTTGTAACTAAAATCACTACAATTCTAGAAGTTTTAATGAGACCATGAGCTTTATTTCAGGCAGCCACAATTATATTTCTGATATCCTTTAATGATTAGGTTTATTTTCTTTTCAATGTGGAATATTCTATTCCATAATGCATAGAACCTAGTTGAACAAAATTATATAAATATGAAAGTCTCATAATTATATATGAGTATGTAAAAACAATTGTTCAAAAATGGGTTAATAATATTTTCTAGGGGTCACTTCAAAGAAACTTAGCTTTTGTCTTTTCCCCTTTTTTAATCTGCTAAATTAGGTTATTGGCAACCCAAGCTGCTCCTCCCAGACTACAGTCAACTGGTGGCATGTTAAGAACTAAGGAAAGCTCTTGAAGAGGTAGCTTTTCTGAAGAGGCAATCCCTTTCCTTTTGTCTTGCCCAAAGACAAGAAAATTATTTTCCTCCATTCTTCAGGAGGCCTGAAATCTCTCCTCCATCATGTACACTCAAGAGCCCCCAACTTGGGCTGGGGTGCAGAGGAGACGGTCTTCCATTAGGTGTCAGTTCCTTTTACCCTGGAAATATGGGCAAAATGCTGAGAGTATATTTCTTGTCACCACTCATTAATCAAAACAGAACCATAATAAAGACAGATCCGTGAGTAAAATAACCAAAAAAACAAAAAAACAAAAAAAACAACTTGGAAATACTCCTCACAGAATTTTATTAGATGTTCAGTTACACATTTGCATTTTACTTTCAGGAGATAAATATTAATATTAGGAGGTACACTAAAGTCAGTCAGGTCACAATATTTTTTCATTAATATAATTTACTCCCAACTCACATCACTTGAATCTTTATGAATTGAAGGATGCAATTTATTTAAGATTAATCTGTTCATATTCTAAGTGCATAATAATTATTTGAATAAAGTTGGATAATATGAATATTTATACCCCCAAAGCTTAAAATTTATGTAACTTGATCATGTAAACTTACCATTAAAAATATCTAAAATCATCAGTAAAACTTCATAAGCCATTAACATTTTCACTAGATATTAATCTACATTTTGTGTTTTCCCATGACACTGTTTAATTAAAAAAGTGAATGCTACAACCCAAGTCAAATATTGAATTATTTTCAAACTTTTTAAAGAAAAGTTTGGAAATGGGACTGATATTCTAAATCTCAAAATTAAGTCTGTTTTTCTAAACAGTTGCTCTACATCTAACCTTTTCCTCAGATTCTGTGCCATTCCATTACATACACTGGAAACCAATGATTAATATATAAATATACCTTATATTGTGTGTTTGTTATCAAATAACAAATGTAAAGAGCTAAGAAATAGCAAAAGAAATTGCAACAGTGCCATTCAGAAGCTTGTTCAGTTTACCGATAGAAACGTTCTTTTTTAACTTTTTAGATCAATATATGCCATTTACTAAATTTTAAGAGCCAATCATTTGTTATCAAGTATACCTTTATTAGTTATTGCCAATGCCTTTTTAAAAATAAAACTAATATTTTAAGAATATCATGAAGGTAAATATGTGTCTAAATCATCTACTCATATGGATGGAATAAGAGGTCATAGGCAAAGTGCTTTGATAGATCTTTTAACTATAATAAATAGGGATTAACCTTAAACATAATGCCAAAATACCACCTCTTTTGAGCTTACAATGGTTAAAAAAATAAAACAGGAAAAGGCTCTTTATAAATGCATGAACACAGTTTTAAAAAGCCTTCCCACTTTCTACTGCGAAAACATAAATTATATACTTTGCAACCAGCTGTAATGGTAGGCATAGGCAGCTGGTCCAATTTACTGTATAGTACTATTGTACATATTGTTTGATGCACAAATTACTTATAATTTCTAGAAGTGCATCTTTGCAGTTTGATATTTTTTAGTAGCACTCCAACAACTTGAAAAGTTGTAGACTTTTGGAGAGGCTAGTTTTGAATAGGCTTTACCATTGCTGAGTGTGTTTTTCTACATCATGGTTCACAATAGTCATTTTATATGTTCAAAAAAGTAAACAGAAATGCAAGATGTTTTCCACAGACTTCAGGAAAGAACTTAGAGAAATTTTGATGATTTTCATGTTTTGATTCTTGAAGTTGAATCTTTAGCTGTGTCCACTGCAAAAGTATATTTGCACCTAAAAATCTGCCATCACCATAATTAGCAAAAAGAATTCAAAACTTTAGACAACATTGAATTTGGGTCAAGTATGTTGGAAAAGAATTCATGAATTTGAGCACAGAGTTATTAAAGGAACACTCTTGGTTTTCTCAAACCAAAGAGGAAAAGCAAGCACCTAGATTAAAATCAAAAGGTCATTTTACCTACTGTGAAATTGTAAGAAGGATGAATCAAGCATTCTTCCGAGTATCTGAATTTGTCTTTTCATATGTGTCTTTTCATATGTTGAATCAAGAGGAGGGAAGGTTAAAAATTCCTTTTCTTTCTTTCAGTCCCTGTCACTGCAAGCCATGTGCCTTAGGATGGCTTCTTTTGTAAGTGTAAATCCTGTTTTTCCTGGCTTCTACAACCCCTTGGCCAGCCTGCATATTGCTGCTGCCACAGAACACTACCCACGTTTTTGCCCCTGAAGGTGCATTTTGATGACATACCAGCTTCTCTAGTATATTCTCCTACTGTTCTATCCGTATTATTCTCCTGCCATGATAATCACAAATGATATGTCAAAAATGGAATTGTAAAAGTTCTGTAAACTGTCATCGAATGGATTCTCAATGGTCTCTTCCCTAAATGTTTCCTTTGGTCTTTAAGGCTCCCTGCATTCCTTTGTAGGCTTAAATAAGGACTAACTCATTATGGCCCTTGTAGATCTCCTCCACTGACCCTGGCCTTCTGTTCTAAGCATTTTATCTTTATTCTCTCTTCTATTTTCTGCATTCATGAAGCACTTTCTTTTAGCACTGACATTAGCTTTATCTGTACTCCTTTGTAGGAGGTTCTTAATAGCACTGTACAGAAATAGAAACACAGGACAAGTCTACACAACTACATCCAAGTATACAGATATTGTGACTGATTTCACCTTTTGCATAAGGTTTCAATGATATTTTACATATCACTTCATGACTCATAGATTGCTACTTCTAGTACAGACATCTCTCTGAGTCCCAGATCCACTGACTGAGTTATATGCATGGCTTCTCAATTTTAAGGCACAATGAGACCTCCAACTCAACTGAACCTATCAGTCTGCTTCCCATTCCCCAGATCACTCTTCCTCCCAAACTTCATGTATCAGGGAGCACAACTACCAAACAACAAGTTTCCTAAGTCAAAAAACTGGACATCACCCTGTATTATTTGTTAGGGTTGCCAAAATAAAGTACTAAATATTGGGTGGCTTACCAGAAGATTTGTTTTCTCATAATTCTGGAAGACATAAATCAAAGATCAAGGTGTTGGCAGGGGTGGTTTTGTCTGAGGTCTCTTTTCTGGGTTTGTAAATGACTATCTTCTTCCTGAGTCTTCATATGATCTTGCCTCTGTACCTGTGTTCAAATTTCTTCTTATTATTAATGACGCCAGTCATACTGGATCAGGGCCCAAACTAAAGGCCTTGTTTTAACTTCATTAACTAATTAAAGACCGTATCTCCAAATACACTCACATTCTGAGGTATTAGGGATTAGGACTTCAACATGAATTTTGGCATAATGTATCCCTAATCTCTCCCTTATCCTCATTCTGCTATCTTCAATCAATCACCAAGCCCTGTTGATTCTACCTAATAAATATGTCTCTAATATGTCTACCTTTCTCCATCACACTGCACTAACTTAATGTACAACAGCACCAGGTTTCACTTAGATTTCTGCAAAGACTCCTGGTTTCATTTTGTTCCAATCATTTCACCATATCAGAGTTAAAATGAACTTTCTGAATACAGATCTAATTATATCACAATAGTGAGTATAGCAAGTAGTGTCAGGAGCTCAGATGAGCTGCCAGGTATCAGAGGAGCTCATTAAAAAAACAAGCCCAAAATGAAAGAGTTAAGCCTTTAATCACTTACATTGCCATGGCATAAGCAATAGTGTCAACTGGAGAAAGTGCTGACTCCCCGGCTCCATTTTCCCCCATGGAAGCGTGCACCAGGCGAGGGTTAGGTAGATCAGCACAGACGTGAGGATCACCTCACTTCTGATGGAATGCTGAACAAAAGGCTCCAGCAGTTTGACAGACCCTGAGCCTGGCGTGAGGATGAGGAAGAGGGCTAGGAGTGGAAAAGTACTGGATACTGAGTCAGATGGGAAAAAGTGTCTTGAAGGTTTCCCCTTCCTTTCCTTTCTTCTATAACGAGGCTTCGGTAGAAGTGCCTGAAGAGGACAACTGCCCAAAGCCTAGACAGAAAGAGATAGAAATGAGATGTCTAGGCTAGGAATGAGATATCCTCAGGAGCATGAGTGGCCAGGGGAGCCTGAGTCTTTGATTGCAACTCCCTTGCAGTGTTCTGGCTATACACCAAGGCTAGGGTGTGTGGTGTGTGTGTGTGTGTGTGTGTGTGTGTGTGTGTGTGTGTGTGTGTGTGTGTGTGTGTGTGTGTATGTGTGTGTGTGTGTGTGTGTGTGTGTGTATGTGTGTGTGTGTTGGAAAGATGGGGTGGGGGGAGAGCTTTACCCCATGAGACCTGGCAGGTAAAGTCTTTGTAATCACCTATTAGCAAGCCTAAAAAATGACACAGAAGATTTTAACCAGGAACTAAGCTCCTCAAGTAGATTTAAATTTTAGAAATTGGGTTAAGAATCCATGGTTCAAATCCTGACTCCAATATTTACAAGCTGTATCATCTTGGGGCAGTATCGTAAGCTTTCTGTACTTTACTTCCCCAAATTAAACTTGGTATGGTAGCATGTATATTTTGTGGATTTTGTGTGTTTTAAATGAGTTAATAAAAGATTCTTAGAACATCACCTTGAACATACTAATTGATCAATACATGTTAATAATCATTGTTATACTTATGATAATTATCATTATAATTTTCAAGGGGAACATAACTAAAATATATATATAATCAATTTAATCACCTTATAGTTTCAGCTTATAAATAAATATGTTTCTTTGAACAGTTTAAAAGAATAATAAAAAGAATAAATGGTCATGATACAGTGCAAATTATCTCTTCTAAATCCTTGCTAAGGTGAAGCAAGGTAGGTAAATATTTCTATATTTAAAAATGAATTGCCTATGAGAACACAATATAATAAATACTAAATTATGCTAAACAGACATATTTTCCTGTCTTAAAGGTGAAACATATAAAGCTTTTATCTTTTCTCTCAAAAAATAAAAAGATGGTCATCTATCAACATCCTGGTGCTATAGATCAAAATACATTAATATATCGAACACAAATAATAAAATTACCTTAACAATTACACTTTCTATTCCTGGGTTAAAATGTTCTGGACAATAAATGAGGAAACAATACGATGGCTTTTATTCATAGAAGTAAGATCAGTTCAATACTTGGTTGCATGTTTACAAGGATTACTTCATTATCTGAGTTTTGATCATCCTTTTCTTATTTTAAATTTCTATATTTCTAAATACATTGTAGCCTTTCCAAAAAAGAGAAAAATTTTAAATATTCATTTAGCATAAATTGCGAGGAATAACTTTATTAATTTGAGGGGGAAACATAGAATTAAATTTTAAAGAGCAAGCCACATTTCACTACTGAAAATATCCAAATTTATGTAGTGTAATCACTTTCATTTAAGCATATCTGAGGACCTTCCTCTACCAGCATGCATACCTTCTCTATTGTCTATTATCTATTATCACCATCAGTTAACAATCTCACCATCTTTTTTTCTGTTTCTTTTCATGTGAAAATATATGAGTAAAGCGTCTCAATGTTATACTATTGTTTTGCCTGTGAAAGTAGGATTTCTGCTTAACTGCAAGGCTAAGTGGTCAAACAACCTGGCTAAAAGTATAAGCAGGTAGTGACAGACTAGAAGACAAAACATTGAATCCTGAGACTCAGTTTGTATTGAATCTATATCCCACATGCCAAAATCATTTGGCTACCCACAGTTTAAGGGATCCAAGGGAACACTTCAAAGAAATAGATACAAGGGAGGATGAGACTTTGAACTAGGAGATTCTTTTAGAGTGGAAACACGAATTGCCAAAAAATCCACAGATGTTCGCCACATGAACAGGTGAAAATATACTACTCTTTCAAATATATTTATCAAAGTCTTTTCTGCCTTTCTGTAATTTCATTTTAAATGGGCCTTACTTTTCAGCTTCTCTCTGCTTAAAAACCCTACTAAGTAAAGACAGATTGTATGACTTCATTAACCGTGGTGAGCCAGAATCTCAAGGACTTTTCTGAGCCTCTTTTCTTGGCATATGTAATTTTCTAATTGCTGTTCTCTAAAGCAAGAACTGCAATTAGAAAAGTGTTATCTGAGGACACAACTCAACTGAACATTATTTGGCATTTCAATTTGTTTCTAGCATTGAATGACCATAATGGAAATTCTACTTGAAAACTTGGTTTGTCATAATCATCTGCAATTGAGTTTATGGTTAATCCACAGGTATGGATTCCCTTTTTTCAAATCTTCATTGGGCCATAAGCATACTCATTAGCACCCAGAAAAAGTTCATTGGAAATGCCCTTAATAGCAATTAACATAAGGAAGTCAGAACAGCATAATATATTTTTTAAATGTATTCATTTATTTACTTATTAGTACCACTGTGGATTTATTAAGATGGTCTGTGGTAAAGATGACTACACATTCTTTTCTACTACTTCTGAAAGGTGGTGTTTAATTCCCTTACCCTGAATCTGAGCTGGCCTCAGTGAATTGTTTGGCCAATAGAATATTGCAGGAATGTTTTGAGATTTCTAAGGCTAAGTTGGAAGCCTCGCTGCTTCCATCTGGGCCTCCTGAATACCTGCTGATTGAAATCACTTGCCAGTTTGTGAGGAAGCACATGCAGACCCATGGAGAGGCTCATCTGAGGCACCCAGATTACACCCTCACTGAGATCCCAGCTGACAGCCAATACCAATTTGCCAGCCATCTGAGTGAGCCACCTTGGAAGTGAATCCTCCAGCTTCACTCCACCCATCCTAGTGATGCTACACCAAGCAGAAAAGCCATTCGTGACTAGATCTGCAAAAACTGCAGATTTGCGAGCAAAATTAATGACTGCTGTCATTTTAAGTTGCTAAATTTTAAGATAATTAGTAATACAGCAATAAGGAACCAGAGCAAGGACCATGGCTTAAGTGAAGTTATGCAAATAATACGGGGTAAAAGAGATTAATTTTTTTACTTATTCAATGTATTGTTATTGATTTTATTATTATTATTCTCCATAGAGTTCAGTTATTAATGCATATTCTTGTAGTCCACCAATACAGGTGTCTGTAAAACTTGAAATTTCTCTAAATTGTTTTCACTGATTGTCATGTCTTAAAGAGAACCTTCCAACAGTTTCCTATCAGAAGTTTCCTTAGAGAACTTCCTCTACCCAGATAATTCTTAGTATTGGGAACTAAGAACATAAATCAGTCTGCTCAAAACATTATCCTACATAGGCTGAAAATTAATATGAAATGAGGAAAGTGATGATAAAAAAACACTGTTGACATAGTGAGAACACTAGTTCCACCAAACTCTTCCTCCCTACCTCAGTGGCTGACAACATCAACTACCCAGTTACTCAGAACCAAAAGGTAGGCATCCTCTATATCACTCACACTTTGATACTCAATTCACCATGGGTTACATCCAAACTATAGCTCATTCTTGCCCACTTATCTCCATCACCTTTGTAACCTCCACGGGTTAAATCACTATCCTTTCTTACCTGCACAACCACAAAAACAGAATTCCCTAATTCCCTTCTTCTTCAATATAATCCATTCTCAAAGTGAAGCTAGAGTGATTTTTTTTTTTAAAAAGGAAAATGATACCTAGTGTACACTGCTGAAAATTCTAAAATGAAAACTCTACAGATCTTCGCAAGACCTGATCTCCAGCTATTTTGTCCAGGTATCTATGTTTTGACCATATCATCTTTTTTCTGTCCCTCAGACACTACACACATCTTTTCTTCCTTTTCTACCACAGAGGCTCTTCCTTAATGTCTTGAATACTCTAACCCAGAGGTCCCCAACCTTTTTGGCACCAGGGACCAGTTTCGTGGAAGACAATTTTTCCATGGACCGGGGTGGGGAGGGGGTGGTTTGGGGATGATTCAATCGCATTACATTTATTGTGCACTTTATTTCTATTATTATTACATTGTAATATATAATGAAATAATTATACAACTCTCCATAATTCTGACATGAGGTGGAGCTCAGGAGGTAATGGGAGCGATGGGATGGGGAGCAGCTGTAAATACTGATGAAGCTTCACTCACTCGCCCGTCACTCACCTCCTGCTGTGCAGCCCGGTTCCTAACAGGCCATGGACCGCTACAGGTCCATGGCCTGGGAGTTGGGGACCCCTGTTCTAACCTGGATCTTCAAGTAGCAGACTTGTTTCTTAGATCTCAGATTTCAATCCAAGTAACCCTGACCATGAAGCAATCCAAAGTTATTTCCCTTCTTCAGTATCATTCAATATTAGTTTCTTAATAAAACTAACCACAGTCTGAAATTACTTTGTTGATTTGTAATTTATTGAATATTCACCCTCTTCACTCAGTACACAATGCTGCAAGAATGGAGAATATGCTCTTTGCTGTCCCAGAGCTGAGAAATGTCCTGGTTCATGGTAGGTTCTGCATACATATCTATTAGATGAACAAATGAATAATTCTTATATTTGTTTCTATGTGTCTCAAAGGACTTTGAACCCTACAATGGGCATAATGCCATAAATCTTCATTTAAATTTTGAGGAAATACAATGTTAGAAATCTTTATTTACCTTTTGTAAATGGCACAGAAACACTAAATGATTTTTTACTAAGTTCCTGTTAGGCAAAGATAAGGACAAAAAGTGAGCCAGTCTCTCAACTTTGAACTCGCTATAATATTCTATTGTTTTTATTGCTGTTTTTTTCCACTCAGATGTGTTCATTCGGAAAGAAAGTCTCAAATGGTTTTTTAGAAAGTACCTCACAAATTGTAAACCCCATAACAAAGAAGAAAGGAAAAGAAATCTTATATATGAGAAGTTATGTCAGTCTTCTTTTATAGCAGCCATGTGCACTTGGGAAGAAATAATTTTGAAATAATTAACTTTTAAATTATCAACAAATGTTTCACAAAGAGACATCATGTGTTTAGCCAATTTCCTTCATTTAATACACGGTAAGAAATTGTGAAATATTAAATGAACTTTTTGAGGGGAATTAAAAAAAAATTTGAGTCCTGTTAGATTGAAATATTAAATTCTTAAAAAAGCCATGGTGAAAATTTCAGTGTTGAAGGATGTTGGAAATCTTCACTAAGTCACTAATCAACAGATGTTTTATTTGATGTGTAAATTTGTTCTAAATATTTTTTTATTTCTAAAAAATTAAATTAATAGAACTCTACTACTTCATCCCTCTCAAAAGCATAAATAAGTACAGCAAGGAACTTGAGGAAAAACTTTCAGCAGTAGTTTATAACATTTGTACTTAATGACAGAAAATTATTTCAGTAAGTATGTTTATTGAATTTCCTGTGTTTAGAGCAAGTCATAAAGTGATTGATTCCATCTTCTTTTTTAAATAAATCAGGGTATTGCTTATCATAAAAAATGAATTGGCTAATAGTAATAATAAGGAAGAAAGAAAATCAGAGTTACAGCTAACAATGATTAAATGTTTACCATGTATCATGCACTACTAAATTATTTTCATTAATTTTGATAATTAGATAAATTAATTTAATCCTTATAATAACCTGACAGAGTATAAACTACTTTTATACCCAGACAGTAGTGCTAAGAGATGTTAAATAACTTTCCTTACCTAAGTCATATAGCCTTCGTGTTGAAACCAGCATTCAGACTAAGGTGGTCTGAATCCTGAGCAGAAGGTCCTGATTATTATGCTGTGCTGCCTCCCGATGGAAGTTTTAGGTTCTCAGCACATGTAGGTTTATCCAGTATAGTCCATTACAAGATCATGATCTTTGGACTTAGGCACAAATGTATACCAGTTCTGCCACATACTATTTTTTTTTTAATCATTTTGAAGTCCCCTAGTTTTTCTGAGCTTTATTTTTCTGTCTTCAGTAAAAAATGATCTTTCCCGCCTCTCAAGAGTCATTATAAGAATAAAATATTTTTACATAAGAAGTGTCCAGCATTGTGCTTGACATGAGCTTGGTGATTGATAGATGTTAATTTCCATTCCTTACTTTTTAATATGACAAGGAATATTTATAGAAGTTAGAGTCTATGACATAGTCATCATACATGATTTCAAGGTCTAGAGAGGCCAATAAACATTGTTTATTAAAATAGAACTGACTTCCTAAATAATCTGAATGCTCTTTTGACTGAGATAAGAAACTGTCACTAATAAAGGAATGCACCCAAGGTTGTCTCATAGGTTTTACTCTGAGATATCATTCACAGAAAGCTGAAAAATGTTTAATCTATATTTGGAAGTGAGTTCAAGGTTGTAATAAATTATGATTGATAGCAGTTCTGGGTTAATGATAGTGGCGTCTGTTCAGAATCTCAACAGAAAATCATGCAGTAGACCTGCATGGACATAAGGAAATAATAAGACTACTGAAAACGGCTGTGCTGGTGTGTCCAGCAGAAGAACACCCAGTATACAGGGTGAATGGGGATCGAAACTTAGTCAATATTCCATGTGCCAAGCATTCCAGTTAAGCACTAGAAATACAGTACAACAATACCATAAAAAGTAAGATCAGTGAATGCTCAAATACATCCTCTCCATCCCCTGAACAAAGTCACAGGGTGCCGGGGACCCAAGTTTTCAGGACTTTGTGTGTTTTTACATTTAGATCGAGTTGCACAAATATGTATTTTAGATAAAATTATTTTCCGCTTAATACACTACTAATTAATACATAATATAGAAAATTAATGAAAGATAATTATAATTTTGATATGTCTTTCTTGATATGGGGTATGCTGATATGCATATAACTTTTCCCCCAGAAATAAGGTTCATATCATACATGCCATCTTATAAACTTATTTTGTCAATTAATAATATTTTTCATTATTTCCAGTGTTATTAAATATTATTTTCAACATGTTTTAATGTTTGAAAAGCACAGACATTTTATATCGTAACTTATTTTTATAGTTTATCATTTGATTTTTCTCTTACATAGTTCTTGTGCTAACATCTTTCTTTGAATTATTTGATCTTTGCATAAAAAGCTAAGGATTAAATAATTAGCTCATGAATATAGACATTTTACATTTTTCTTTGTTTGGTTTAAACAAATTGCCAAATTTTTCCTTAGAAATATTGTGCTCTTTTACATAGTCAATAGGCACATATTAGAATGTCATTCCACCACAGCCTCATAAAACCTTGACATATTATTTTTTATCTTCAGAAACTGGAAAATGCTAAATTATTATAATTTTAATTATATATTATTTCTCCAGAAAGAACCATTTGCTTACCTGCTTTTGCAAATTACCTACTCATAAATTGTAACTATCCTTCTATTGGGTTATTCATTTTTTCTTAAAGTTTTAAAAGTGTTCTTTAAATTTTTTTTTCTGGAAAAAACATTGAAATAAAGAAAATCTCAGTTACAGCTCAAAGTATTTTTATAAGTTAAACACATTAATATGACCATAACACAGATGAACATATGGAACGCTACCAACACTTCAGAAGTCTCTCTTTGCCTTCTGCCATTCATTTACGCCCCCAAAGGTAACCACTATTCTGATTTCTACTACCATAAACGGTTTTGGTATGTTCTTGAACTTTGTGTAATTGAAATTATAGCGCCTGGCTTTTTTTTAATCCACACTTTTTAGGATTGATCCTAGATTTTGCTAGTAGCAGGAATTATTTTTTCTTTTTATCACCATGTGTAGAAGCATGAGTTCACCACTCTTACTTACTTATTTTATGAACTGGCCACAATATATTTATATATTTTACTGTTTATGGGCATTTAAGTTGTTTCCAATTTTTGCTTGTCTTGAATTAAGTGGCTATAAATATTCTTGTATATATCTTTGGGAGCACATATTTCTGTTGTGTGTATACATAGGGGAGGAATTACTGGTTCACAGGATTTGCTTATTTTCAACTTTAATAGATATTGAGTGTTTGCAAGTGGTTGTACCCATTTACACTTCTTGTAGGCGTGTATGAGAGT
Organism: Eschrichtius robustus; assembly: GCF_028021215.1. Lineage (NCBI taxonomy): Eukaryota > Metazoa > Chordata > Mammalia > Artiodactyla > Eschrichtiidae > Eschrichtius > Eschrichtius robustus. The sequence continues at coordinate 64,358,321 of NC_090832.1, read as the reverse complement.
TCTTGTTGCCCTACCTCCTCATCAACACTGCCTCCTCACCAATAGTCATCTGGTACATATTTGTAATTTATTGTGGTTTAACTAGGCGTTTCCCTGATGACTAATGATGTTAAACAATATGTTCACTGTCCAGAAGAATATGCTCTTTACAAAGGTAATATTCAAATCTTTTGCCTATATTTCTATTATATTTTCAGCCTTTTCCACGTAGATTTGTGAATTCTTTATAAAATCTTAATATTAGTGTGCATTGCAAATATCTCCCCCCACATTCAGTTCTTTCATGGTTATACTGGTTTACTTTTGAAGAACCAGTAATTTTTGATGCTATACTGTACATTAAGGACAGTGTATATTTTTGCAAAATATTATTTACTTCATCCAGGGTTTCCAAATTTATTTGAACAGTATTTAACAAATTATCATCTTATAATTATTTCTGATGTGTCCCTTTATCCTGATTATTTAGGCATTTCTATTTTTAATTATGTGCTTTTACACTCACCTTTTTTCTTGATTAAGCTTGTTATAGATTTACTATTTTATTATTTTGCATTTATTAATTTTTTAAATTATTCATTTATTTCCTCTTCCATCTTTATTAATACTTTTTCCACCTTTCCTTATATTTATCTCAGCCATATTTTTCTATCATTTTTCGTTGAATGCTTAAGTCTGTTATTTTAAATATTTCTTATTTAGAAAATGAAAGTGTTTAGGGCATAGATCTTCATCTGAGAACTTCTTTAACTGGATGCCTAGGAACTGATACGTTGTGTTTTTATTATACTTCTTTCTATTATACAATGTATACTTCTATACATTGTGTTTCTATTTTACAGTATGCAAATTAGGTATTGGTTTTCACTCTGCCAACAGGAATTTTTAAAAAGAGAACTTTGGATGTTTTTGTTTGGATTTTTTGTAAATTCAAGGTGGTTATTACTAATTTTTAACACCCTTTATTTTTTAGAGCAGTTTTAGGCGCACAGTGAAATTGAGAGGAAGGTACAGAGGTTTTCCAAATAGCCCCTCTCCTCTCCCCCCCGCACATGCACAGTCTTCTTTCTTATCAATATTCCCCACCAGGCTGGTATGATTTGTTATAATTGATGAACCCTACACTGACAAATCATTATCATCCAAAGACAATAGTTTACATTAGGGTTTATGTATACTCACTTGTGATTTCATTGCATTATGACCAGAAAATACAGTATGTGCTATTTCTATTTTTTATACGGTTTCTTGAAGTATAAACAGACCTTATCAGAGCCTATCTTCATGTTTCATGGGCATGAGAAATGAAAGCACATTGTTTATATTCAGGGCATAAAATATATTTGAAGGTGTGTGCGTGTGTGTTTATGTGTGTATGTGTGTGTGAAAAGATCCAAAGTGAAATAAAGAGAATTTTATGTCTCCTTCTCTATTACAGTATTCTAAGTGTTATTAATATTCTCAATATTTTCACTTGTTTATGCCTACGTAAGCAGTAATAGACTGAGTTTGTTTCCTACAATTATTTTGTTTATTCCTTTTTGTATTCATGGAAATTTTTGCTTTCTGAATTCTGATCCATACAGAAAATTTCTTAATATGTTCCCATTGTAGATTTTTGCGGTTTATCATTGTAAAGTTCTTTGTTTCAGTTTATACTTTTTGTATTAAATTTGACCTCTTAATACCAATATCACTATTGATTTCTTTTCATTTACATTTACCAAATAGTTTTTTTTCTTTAATTTTCAAGTAATTATATAGCATATGGCAGGGGATGGAGCTTTTATTTTTGATCAAATATGAGAGCATTTACTTTTTCAAAACAACTGAATCTCATTTACAAATATTGATATGTCAAATATTTTTGTGTTTAGATAAATCTTACATAGTAATATATTTGCTTCCAGTGCTTCTTTCTTTTTCCTATTTTGCTCAGTAACTTTCAGGATCATGTTCCTACTATGACATGTTTCTACTTTTCAAATTTTCCCTTGATTTGATTAATATTATTGCATTTTACAATTATTCTTTACACTTTTGGGTTTTTGACTATTCCTCCTTTCACTGAAAATGATTTTTTGTTGTTGAATTCTTTTATTGTTTAATTTGTTTGTTTATAGGGTAACAGCTAAGAATTGGGGTAGAAATACCTTTACAGGACTGATTTTTAATAGAAATTACATTGCCTGTTTTAAATAAATTGTGAAGTTTTTATCTTGGTTCCAACTGAACCACTGGCTTGTAGTGAGTGGTGTAGAATGCAGTTCTACCCATCAGGTGGCCATACCCAATGTATACTGTTATGACTAGGGAAAAAACAAAAAGTAGTCTGTTAATTATGAACTGACAAACACATGTTAATTAATGAAATCATTTATACAAAAATATATAAGAAGCATAAATAAGGACCATGGCATTCGGGAGAAATTACAAAAATCATAGATATTTTGTAATTAATAAATGACTGATCTGTGTCTCTAACTCCATTCCTTTTAGCAGAGTGTCATCAGAATGAGGGGTTTGTTTCAGAAGACTGTATTCTATCCTGACTCTGCTTTTTAATTGACTTTGTAATTGCTACTGAAATACTTTCCTATGCGTTGGCTGCCGTATTTGTAAAACTGAATATTGATGATATTGTTCATATTAGTTTGTGTGGGTACTTTTGGAAATGCTTTGTAAAGTTTTATTCAAGTAACTATTATTTGAATTAATATAACTTCTGGAAAAATACGAACAAGAAAAGTAAGCCAATATTCAATAACAACAAAAAATAAACCTGTATTATTTTAGTTAGTAATACAGCAGAGGTTATAAAAATACCCATGGCATATAATTCAAGTGGGTGTGTTCTAGTACACTGCCCATAGTCACTCTTAACTTGTATTCTAATGACCTCATCTCCTCCCACTAGTATGTTTTCTTAGTCCACCTGCTAAACTGTTGTGCAAATTTGTTCTTGGTTGTTAATCAGTTTAACCAATCTGCAGAGAATATGAGAAATTTTCAGTGATGATTAACCTCACTCCTCTATAGATATTATCAAGGACATTATGCTTATCATTATTATTTTTTAAATTCTCATTTTAAATGTATTATCAATCCTCCACTTCTCCAGATGACAAAAGCAAAGCTGGGTGATTATTTAACAACCAAGCACCACCAGCTGGTACTACAGGCTGGTGGAAGTTACCATGTGTTACCACTTCATCCTACCATAAATCCTTAAAAATGAGAATGTGAAAAGCAAATTGAGTTCATTAATGCCTTTGGATATGAACCATGGAGAAACATCAACATTTAAATGCTATAACCAACCATCAAGGAGATGGGGTGGGAAATGAAGGATATCAAGAAAAATTGATATACATTAATTAGTTTAGCTACTTATGTGGCTTTCATCCTAAGTGTCCTCTGAAAGTGTCAAGATGCCAGACTTAGAATTTAAATGCAAACAATGCATCCTTATTAATGTCAAAAAAGATTAGTCCAATTATAAAGATACAGAAGCAATGAAAAAAATTATACAACAGAGAATGAGCAGTGTGCATTAAAAGGCTTATTTTGGTCCTTTTTATATTTATGTCACTGCTTTATTGCTGATATTAGAACAATTCTGCTTTATATGGACCAGTGAGTAGTTTCTTTTCTTTCATTAATTCTGAAGTGTAGGCTCTATTATTAACTCATAAACTACTCCATTGACTCACCTCTTCTCAATACTCAGGGAGAAGTTAGGCTAATTTTAGACTTGACACTTTAAACCATTATTCACTTATAGAATAAAAACCTCCTACAGTATAAAACAAAAATGTAACAAAAATGTTTTAGATAAGTTTTAATTTTGAAAAACAATATAAACAGGCTTTTTTGCATTATTCAATATATTTTATTGATCAGTTATTTTGAGTTTTGAGTTATAGATGAATTATAAATTCCACTTTGCAGGCAAGATTAAATAAGGTCAGATCTGAGACAAATGTGAAGGGCTAATCGGATAGTAGCTTTCCTACTACTTGTCCCCCTATTACTCCCTCCTGTAGTAAACTAGAACTGTTTTCTTAGCTCTGACTTAGGGAACTGACACCCCTTCCATGAAGCTCTCTTTTGGATTACTGTGACCTCTGTACTGCTCTGAGCAGTAAGAAAAAGGGTCTAGCCACTCTAACTAGGTGTGGCTGCTCTCATTTTCTCATTTTCCCTCTTTTACTCTGCTCCTTCAAGCCACTGGGAATTTGAGAGGCAACAGCATAAAGCATGAATAGATGCTCCCTTCATCCTTCCTGCTATTTGGAGGGAGGTCACACTGCCTTTGAGAACTCTCTGACAGGGTTTTGGGCAAATGAACAGTTTTAACACTCAGCTGACTCCTTGCACATAACTTTATAGTGTAATACTTTATTTTGATGGTCATAATTAGAAAGAAATAGAAAATATTCTGGTATGGTGTGATAGCCTCTAACTGAGAAAGAAGGTGAAAGGGCAAAAGAAGATCCAGACTGGTGTCATAAAGGAACAGAAAACTGAAGGCTTCTATGGCCAGTTTGACCTCACGTAGATGCTGTGAGTGGTGTGGAGTGGTGTGGAACACTGACTATCATGAATGTATAATTTAAATTTTTAGCACTCTTTAGCAATTTAAATTATCGTCTGTATATGTCAAGTCTGCTGGAATTCATTTTGTTTCTGAATGTTAAAAACAGAAAGTAGATAATTTTATCATTCTAAATGAGATAAAAATAGACAATTTTTAAATGAAATTCTTTTTAAACATTCACTTATCAGTTGTTTGTTTGAAGCTCAGATAATCATTTTTCCCCAAATATGTTTTTAAAGTCTGACTATATTTCCAAATCATCTTTAAGGGCCTTTCAAGTGTCCTGTCACTTCACTGTTCTACTCCTCATTTCAAGGACCATTTGACAATTTTCCCTTTACAGGTCCCTGTTTGTAGTTTTGGTCCTGTCCCAAATTAGATCCAGTGTTAGCACCTGGGCTTTTTTTCTTGTGCTTCTCCAAAACCACTGACCTTAGACTTAGTTCTCATGATTGAGTCTTTTCTTTGTTCCTTTTGCTAAGCCACAGCTTTGATAACATTACTCCAATTCTTCTAAGACTGTTAATACTAGATCTCTACATGATGCCTTGCTACCAACCTTTCCCAATAATAAGACTAATATTTATGTAATACTGCTCTAAGCCATTTTTATATATCATCTTCTATAACTATTATTATAATCCTCTATTGCTGGGACAGTTTAAGAAACTGAAGCACAGAGTAATTAAATAATTTTCCAAGATCACAGAACTAAACACTCAGAAGAGCTGGGATTTGAATCTAGGCAGCCCAGGTCTTCAGTATACGTTGGGAGAGCACTGTGTTAATTGCCTAGTCTCCTTGGTTCATCACGTAACTTTCTTCTAACCTCATTTCCATGTCAGCCTCTCTGTCCCTGGTCCCACTGGAGCACCTACCCATTACCTTTTCTAGAACTCCCTGACATGTCTATAGCTATACTATCAGTATTGTCACCTCACTATATACATTTGAGGCAAGTCAATCCCCTTCTCTTCAATTTGGCTTAGGAAATACACTGCAAATATATAAATAAAAAATGCCTTGCCCTCCATGAGTGTACTAGTGGTAGAAACTGTTCAGGAAACAAAAATGCCAGAGTGTGATAAGAATAAGATTTAAAACACTAGAAACAAAAAGATTAAAGCACTAGAAACAAACTAGTAGTAGAGTTAGTAGCACGTTGAAATTACTTAAACAAGAGCACTCGTGGCTCAACAACTGGAGTGGAGTTGGAGGAGGAGGGGAGTAAGAACTTGAAAGTTTAATCCACAGGATTTAGTGGTCAATATATATTGTTGATTTAAATTCTCTAATTTGAACAGAGTTGTTTGGGTGTTACAGTAGAAGTGTGGTAGGGGTTAGAAAATGAGTTTAATTTAGAAGCTATTTAATCTGATATAACAGGTTTGGAGTGAAAGCAAGTGAAGTGTGAAAGGGCACATGAGATGGGGAGTGGAGGAGGGAGGGAGGAAGAGGGAGAGAGAGAGAGAGAGGGAGAGAACTGAGCTTGAGATATACAGATTTCACCTTATTTCTTGACTTCTTACTATTGAGTCTGCTTGCCAACACTTGTCCCACAAAGACAGATTCATTTAGTGGCTGGGCAGGTGTATGCACCTTCTGTTCTGACCTGCACCCCTGGCTAACCTGCTGTTCCTTTGACACCAGCAGACAAAACTAACTTAAGTAAAGAATTAGCCTACTACAAAACGAATCGAGCTATACAATGAAATGACCTTGTTCTGCATTTTATCTATGGAGATAAAGAATAATAGTTATTTATTGAACACTTCCCATGTTCAAACAGAATATTATCAGATTCTAACATGTTATCTCACTGACTACTACAGGATGCTATGAGGTACGTAATATTATTATCCTTATTTGCAGATAAGTTATTGAAGCTTAGAGTTTAAATCCATTACCCTAAACAATTGGTGAATGATAAGAGCCATTTCTCTAATCCAGCTCTGTTTGATTTCAAAGCCCAAGTGTTTAAACATTATCCTAAATGGCCTCTCCAAATTCTTCCTGATTCCAGTTGGATAACACAAGATCACCTCTCTGTAGTCTACATTATGATAAAATTAAAACTCTGCAAAATTTAATTCTAGAACTTTCACGTGTGGCTTGTGCAGAAAGCTTAGCTTAGCTTTAGCTCACTCTCTGAGACATATTAATGCTTCCTATAAGCATTTTTCCACCCTATTCTTGAACAGACTATGCTCTTTCTTATACCCAAATCTTTGCTCAAGCAACACATGGAGGTCTTCATATCCAATACTACTATCTTTAAATGTCATCTCTTTGGTGAAGGCTTCCCCACACTATCACCTCCAAAAGATTGTTTAAGTCTACATTTTTGCAACTGAAGCACTTTGTATAAAACTTCATTATCATGTTGACCTCATTATCTTTTGTGCTTCCATATCTGATTCTCTCCTTAAACAATGCACATTTCAAGAATCTTGTTTTATTCATTTCCACGTCCTCTTCAAACACAGGGTCAGTTATTATGCTGGCACTGAATCCCATTTGGAGAACCAGAAGCTAAAGATGGGCTATTTGCTGAGAAGCTCTGTGATTCCTTTTTACTCCCCTTCTATTAATCACAGAAATGGCAGTTAGGACCACCCAGTGGGCAGAGATAGGGTGGGAAACGAAATACCCTGGTGGAAGCAGCTTCTAGGGCACATTGGGACATTGCTCTGGACAGAGTACAGTGAAAGGAAAGAGATTCCTATCACTGGGCTGCTTTTTCATCAATTAATCTCTAAGTTATTATACATGTAGTAAATGACTGTACCAGTTCTACTCTTGAAAGAAATTTCTAATAGAGAAGAAGATAAAAATGACTTTAAAATACTGGAATATTTGAGGGAAAGGATTACTGTCTGGTAGTGGAGAAATAAATACGAGTTTAAATAGGAGAGACCAGAAGTACAGTGAGACCACTTTTGCCTTCTTTTTGAAATAATGCAATCACTGTCTACAATAAAGAACAAGAACTTCAAAATTTTTACAAGCCTCCCTCTGGTTCTGACATATTTTGACAAACATTATGTTCTTAATTATTTGTCAGGGAATAAAACATTAGGCAATGCACTTGAGATCAAATATTGAAGATAATAAAAAGAAATGCAGAAGGAAAGTAACATTTGGAATGCTTTTAAATAGCATGTAAGATTCTTTCTTTAGGGGGAAAACATTATGTGAGATATATACCCTCAATGTTTTAAAGTATTAAATAATTCAAGACAACAAATACTATATAAATTATACAAAGCAATGATAAATAAAGTATTCAGTCATAAGGCCATTATAGAGGGAAATGGGATGAGAGAAATTAAGGAGAGATGAGTTTTAAATAGCAATGCTAAAAGATGAGACCTAAGTCATAAAATACAAACTATATTTGCCATATTTGGTTTATCTGATCAGACCTAAAGAATGTTCACAGCTCAGAGATATTTTTTAATAAATTAATATAATGAGAAAGAAAAGGAGAGTAGCACCCTGAGGCAACATTAGTTCAACAAGTTGGTAGATCAGGTTAGGCTGGGTGACAGCCCATTGATTAGAATAGTGCTGCCAGGTCAGGCTAATTAAAAATGTTTGTTTTCCATTAAAAAATATTTATAATGTAAAACAATCAGCCTACACGCATAATGCTTGCAATTTACTCTAACTCTGACTCATGAATAGGTAACAAGTTCAAACTGATTCCTCAGATAAGCTAGGTGACCACTTCAGCCAAACCAAAAGAAATAAAACGTAGGAAATATAATTTCCCTCGAGAAAATCCAGGGAGGCAATTGAGAATTAAGAAGCTGCATAAGAGTAGTAGAGTTAGGAAGCAGGATCTGGAATTAGGTAACAGGGCACTGAAGGTTGTCTGTAATCAATGATATCGATAAAAATTGATTTACTAAAGACGGGTGGAGGCTGTAAAAGGTGATGTTGCCACCTGAAGCAAGAAGAATGGGTTATTGTCTTGGTAAAAGCTGACCTGGTCATCTTTAAAGATGGTAGTGGAATCCATGTAAATCCTCCTTGTGAGAAGTTTTAGTTGTGCCTTCCAGGTCATTTTAAAACACTCTCAAGGGATTCAAGTTTGTATCTCAATTAACAAAATAAAATTCTCACGAAGATGACACAGTTTTTTTTAAGCTCAAATCTTATTCTAAGGAAACTATTAAATGCTTGGTGAATGAGAAAAGAGCCATAGGAACAATATTTGGGTATTAATTTTAATGTTTTATTATTACTTTAAAAAATATTCTGTCAACACTAAGAAACTTCAAATGATTCAAAAAACTTAACTAGAGACCTACTACATTCCCTAGGGAAACTAAGATATTTCTACATGAACTTGAAACAAGTATCTTTTCTTTTAGTTTTGAGCAGTGTTAAACATTTCCCCTAAGGAATTTTAGCAACAGTAGAACATTATTTTTAAATTAACTTTTTCATTAAATGCTTGTTTCCCTTGAAAAGGGAGCAGCTGTTAGTGCTGGCAGACTTTTTTTTCCCCCAATCTATGAGTTCAAATCAAAAACAATTTGTTTTGTGAATAATCTCCTGTATGACAATTTGTCTACAAATATGTCACTGCCTGTTTACCCCAGTGTGTGTCAAATGGATTTAGCCCCTTATTTGCAGAGAAGAGAGTAAGGCAATTTTGACAGCATCCCTGCCTGCAGGCCTGGCACTGCAGCCTCTCCCTCAACTTCCTGTTGCCACTAAGAACCACAGGGAGTGAGAAGCCACACACTGTGCAGAGTGTGGGCTTCGCAGGACTAGGCCAGCTACAAAATTAGAGACCTGGGCTCTCACCGAGAGAGTAGAGAGCTGTTCACACAGAGGCCAGTCTTTCTGTATAGCACTTTGATTAAGTCTAGGAAGAACCTAAATAGACTGCCATTTACTAGAAAGGAACCTTTTAAAGACAAGTATTGGGGGGATGGAGTTTGATTTTTTTCCCTTCTATCAGCTTCCTCTATACTGAGCAGCTGATGCTTGCATTAAAGGAAGATCAAATAAAAGCCTTACTCAGCATTTACCAGATTTCCAGGAAGGAAAAAAATTGTCAGCTTTAGCTTACTTACGTATCAGTATATCCTTTTATATGTCAGCTTATATCACCCTATGTGATGTATGATTCACCCTGTGTGTTTAGTATTATAATGAGCAAGCCTCCTTCCCATCCCTGGGTACAGTTCACTCCTTTTACATAAGCACTTGTGCTACGAGCATACATTCGCAAGATTGACCTGAGCTTGTGAACCCAAGAACCACGCTAGGTTGTTTCTATGGTCTTGGATTACTTAGATAGATCCTGACATTGTTATTTTGGGACAAGTGATGAATGTTCCTTTTCATAGTACTCAGCAACAACATTAGTGTTATGATAACTGAATTACTAATCTCTATTCTTTTTCCAAATGTTTGTTCTTCTATATTATTTTTTTTTTTTCAAAACCAAGATGTAGGAAGGAAATGGCAAGCCCAATAGAGAAATGTTTAAAGGGCAAAACTTAGTGTAGGGCATGTATCTACTTACTACATGAATATATATTATAGATCCCTATTTATTAATGGCTTCAGATGTATTTTGAAACTAAATTTTAAGACTAAGGGCAATTGAAAGATATTTATCTCAAGCCTCAAGTATCATGAAGGCAAAATTCTGAGCAAAAATGCCAATGTCATTTATTTTACACTGAGACCTCTTATATATATTATGATTTTACACAGGGACAGGGGCTGGAGGAAGCCCACACTACTTCCTTCTTTAAATGTACTTGTGAAACTAAAAGTTTTACACTATACACAGAATTTTTCATGAAGGAGAAGTCCTATCTACCTACCTAGACTGGTTTCTGTTCAGATGCCATCATCATAGGAAAATAATAATATATTAATAGAAGGGCCCCAATTAGGAAAAAAGAGTATCCCTCTATCTCAGCTATAATGACTGCCCTAAAACACCTTAAAACCAAATGTGCTGTGTGGAGAGGGTAAAAGCATCTTCTTTTTTTTTTTTTTACATGTAGAAAAATACTTATTGAAGATATAGAGACTATTCGATAAATACTTAGAAAAATCAGATAAAACTTTGAGATAACATTTGAAAAAATGATTCCCTTTTAATTCCATGTACAGGGAAAGAGAATTGTATAAAGCAACAGAAATGCATAGTAAACTTTTAGAAAAAACAAGCAAAAGGTGAGGTAGAGGGAAGCATACAATTTCACATATTAACAGTGAGGCCAGGGATATATGGATAAAGATGATGGGTTGAACATACCCATTAATTTTTGCTTTGGACTAAAAGGAGAAAAAAGGATTTTCAAAGAGTCATAAACCTACAAGGATAAAGAAAACATTGAAAGATAAAATAGCAACTAAGTTTTTGGCATCTGGAATGATGAAAGATGCACGTGAGTGACAGCATACCAAAGAGAGCTGAATCCTATGCTGGCAGTGGGGAAAGTTGAGTAATACAATTTACACAACAGAACCACAAAAAGATGCAGAGATTGGCCACACTGGATGCTTCCTAAAATGGGGAAAAAGGCAGAGAGAAAACAAGAGAATTTTATGAAAGAATGTTGAAGAAGTAGTAAGAATCCCTCTCTGTCCACCCATCCAGCTCTGTGAATGCCTGTGCTGCTGGACACTCTAAGGCACAGCCCAGATGCTCCCTTATGATGACCTGTGACCCCACTGCTGCGACAGCTGCCTCAGACAGACTTCAGTGTAAGTCCCCTTGAGGATTACCTCAGTTTACAGAAGGCCATCTAATCCAAAGTCTCATCCCTACTCAGGGTGGCCAACATCTAAAGACTAACCAACACCAGAGAGAGGTTCAGACCAGATAAAGGCCTAAGTATTTAAGCCCAAGTAGGGACAACTTTGAAGAGCTGTTCTCGTTCCAGAGTTCTCTGTAGGGTCAGCCAAGTGTTTTGGGGACTACATCGCAGCTTGACGTTTCCCCCTATACGAATATAATTTCTTCCCTTTCTGTTTACAGGTACTGAACCTGTGGAGCGGCCTTTAAAAACATCCTACACACAAATCCGATCTTAGACCCTCCTTCCCCAACATCAAACCTACAACAATGACTCTTCCTAATCTCCACAGAATACTAGTGACTTATTCTTAAGAGTTTGTAAAGCAAAGGGCCTTTTCTTGAACGGGGAAAAATAACAGGGAGAGTTGAGGGCAAGGAATTCTATACTTAATAATTAAGTCAAATAAGTGAATATTTATACGCAGAGACAGAGATACAAGCCTTCTTCCTTCAAAGATTACCCTTAGGGTAGTCAGGTAAAGCCTTTTCTGGAGAATCTGAAAAGCTTAACAGGAAAGACATAAATATGCCTATATTAATATTAGATTGCCCAACCAGATCACCTTACGGTAAAGCCCAAAGATGGGTGTCATGACAGCAAAGAGGTTATAATTAGCTCTTTCAAAGATTTAGAAGAAAATCAGAGATAAACAAGTGTATATAGAAACCTTCTAACATGATAGATAAATACCAGGATAGAGATATATTAAATCAAATTGGAGAAATCAGAAACTAAGAATTAGGAAAATAAAATCATTAATATTCTCAGAAAGAAAAGAGAAGGTATTATATATATATATGTATATGTGTGTGTGTATATATATATATATATATATATATATATATATATATATGGAAAAAGATCAGGAAGCTATAAAAAAGAAAGCATAAAGATTCTGGAAATTTAAAAAAAATGTTAGCCTGAAAGAAAAACTCATGAAAAGTTAAAGAGCTGAGGCTACTTTTCTGAAACTACATCAGAAAGGCAAAGATATGGAAAATAAGACAGAAGTTTTAAGAAATTAAATTCCAACATACAAATTCATGAAATTCCGAAAAAATGGAAGTGAGAAAAAAGAGGAAATTATTAATAAAATATTCAAGAAAAACTTTCAGGTTCCAAATTAAAAGATCCAACAGAGTGCCAGCAAAATAGATGAAAATAGACCCAAGCCAACATATGTTATTATAAAGAAGAAAAGCGGAAACTCTACAATGTCCTTGGAATGGGATGGAATAGAGTACATAAAGAATTATTTGAATTTCTCAGAGAAACCTTGGAAGCTTGGAGACAGGGGCGCAATAAAACATGATAACGTCAATGAGATAAAACCAGCAAAATTTCACTAGACACATGACCAATTCCTTCAATAAATCAATGCTATAAGGGTGGGGATAGCAGGAGCATTGTTAGCTATCAAAAGAAACTTAGAAGACAGCATCAACAAAATACAAAATATGGATCATGTGGACCTTCTTTGCTTGGATGTTTATTCTCACCAGCCAACTTTAAAAAAAAAATAAAGATAGTGGGAAGACTAAACGTGACCTAGTTATTAAATATATATTAAAGAAATGTTTAATTTGCTGGTTTTATGTTGTTATTGTGGTTTTAGTTTTAAAAATAGCTCTTATCTGGTATAGTTACATACTGAAATATCTATAATTGACATTTTAATGTGGGGAATTTGCTTTAAATTTCCCTGTCAGAAAGCAAGTTTATTTAAAGAAATAATGGTGATATCATTAAATTGCTGTAAACCCAGAATCTCAGGCTCAGGAAAATGGGCAGGCACCTAAGAAAGTTATGTGTTTGGAACTGCTGTCCAATCACACCCCACATCTTGCCCAGAGAGGACACTGCTATCATGGCCATTGGACACTAGCGTCTCCAGGTCTTCCTCCAGCATAGCTGGTGCTGATACTAGCTGTCCTCACTAACCCTGCTGTTTTAAGATGTGCTTGGTATCACAATGCAGCCCAGGCCCTGGTTCTTGCGTCATTAGCCTCAATTCAAAATGAGAGTGACTGATGGGCCAAGCATGGGTTACACACCTATACTTTGGCTGCAAAGAAGTCTGATAAAGCCTTCCACCAAGACTGATAAAAAAGACATAAAATGAATCCAGGAAGTTTTTAAATATTGGGCAACCAAAACATATACACATTTGTACGCTGTTTTTTCCAACTAATGTGTAAAAAGCACATACCTTTTTTAATTGTAAGATTCAAGATCTTACAATCAGTAATGATTTAGGTCTATCAGTGCCAACTTTCTCAGTAAAGGGAGGATAATTTTGAAAAAAAAAAGATATATTCTTAATGTCTCAAAGTATACTTCCCATTAGGTACTGTTAAGTGAGTGTCAGGAGTAAAGACAGTAGAATAACTAAGATGATACTTTTCTAATAAATAACATATCCATGCTTATCCAGCACTGTAAATATTCTCTCCCTCACTGGTAAGAGCATTTGCTTCAGATATTTGGAGGCTAAACAGTGGACGAAAGATCAAAAGAGATGTATGATATACCATGCGTATTCAGTTAAACACTAAATCAACTATCTGAGAACTGTATACTGCATCAAATTCTGCAGGCTGACCTGAGGTTAGGAAGCTGACATCTGGTTCCAGCTTGCCCCCTACAGAGCCAAGTTACCTTAGGTAAGAAACATACACTTTCATGAGAGTGCATAAGAAACATATACATATGAGAGTTTCAGCTCTTGTAGGTCCTTAAAATATTATATTTTTAAAAAATATTAGAATAACTAAGAAATTCAAGTCCGTAAAGATTAAATAAATTACATGAAGATTTTGCACTGCCAGGTACTACAGCTACTTCAGAATATAACTCCCAATTTGTCAATTCCATGTAAACCCTGGGCTCCTATTGAAGGAATTTTCAAATTTTCTTTCTCCTTTAGACTGTGGCTTAAGTTATATCTAGTGGTCACAGTACATAATGTACACATTGTTCTGCTTAAGTTTATATAAGCAATGTTGTGTTCAAATATAAGCATTTATTAATACTTCATGTAGGAAAAAAGGTGTTATAATGCAGTACATTAGTGATGTAAAATAGTAATTCATCAAAGACAAAAATACGATTTTCTACTATTCCAAGAAAGTTAGTAACAAAAAATATGTATTTGAAATATCAACTGGAATAAAAATTAAAACTCAATGCTAGAAATAAGCAATTATTTTAGAATTTTTTAAAATAATAGCCAAATAGAATTCTGTAAAAGTCACTTTAATACTTTCAGTATTTCATGTTATATTGGACCTGAACTTATTTTAGATTACTGAATCATATAAGTTGTAGTTCACTTTTTAGTTTCTGATTTCTATTAGTTTATAAAAGGATTTTACATTTGCATTTAAATAGGAAGGAAATGTGATAAAGATTTCAATTAAAAGGCTGTCTGTTTGGGTTAATTCATTTTTAATAGGAACAGTAAATATTTTTCCGTTGATACAGCTCTTACCGCAAGATCAGTTCATCGTTCTTTTTTATCTAGTTATGTCAGGTGCTGCTTAATAAAGAACACTATGTCAGCTCCTGCTATTTAAGAGGCATTTCTCATTTCTTCACTGATTTCTGAGAAACCAAAGCAGATTTCTCAATAGTACTTGAGAAAACTGATGACAACAGGTCACTGCACTAATACAAAAGATTTTTAACCCATATATATGCATATGAATATGTATATTAATATGTGTGTTCAAACAAGTGTATACATAGACCTATACACACATGGAATAGATTTTCATTCTAAAGTCATTGATGCTAGCTTTGATGAGAAGGAAAAAAACACTTATCTTGAAAGTTTGGCTAAGTCTTCAGAGTTCCATGTACTTTATTAGAATAGGCTGTCTTCTCTATAAAATGAATGACCATCCTTTAATTAGTCTTTATATATATTATCTGCTTTTAAAGTGGAGGGAGGTTCTGTAATGATAATACCAATCTTAGTCTGATGCTCTATAAACTTTTTTTACTTCAGTTCTTTGAAATTTGGTCACTTATCTGTTGTTTGTTTTTATGGGTTTTTTGGTTGTTTGGTATGTCCCTAGATTCTAAATAAATCCAGTTAATCATGTGGGATCTACTTGAAATATTCTGTTTTAAAAAATAATTTATACACATTTACCATGTTCCAAGGTGTTTGTTTTTTATTTTGTTTTGTTCGTAACTACAATAACTTGCAATATGTTTGTTTATTTACATAGTGTCTAAGAAAATAGCTTTCTCATTAATTTCAAAAACCCTAAAACTATACTGGACATTCTTTTTGGGGGGAAGGAATATAGGCATTTAAATAAAGGATCGAAACATTTTATTAGTATATTCTGGCTTCCTGCTAGCAGAACATCACACTAGTGAGTAAGTGGATTAAGTTTCCTGTAATGCCAGCTAGGAGATATCTTGACAGTTGTGTTTTTAACTCTCAGGTGTCTAGTTAAGAAAAACACAGGGGTCCAATTCAACCTTTAAAAATGTTCTTCTGACTAGAAAGATTACTGCTTTGAGATGCAATGGGATTTTCCACAGCAAACTTAGCAGAGGATTAAGCTTTTCATTACTCTCTGAATGAAGACTAAACAAGTGGTGTAAAAAGAGGATATTTCTAGAGAAAATGTCTGTATAAATTATGATTTATTCCTCTATTTCTACAAAAAAATTCACAAAGAAAGAAGGTGACAGTTGGATTACAGAAAGGTTCATATCATCTTGAGAAACTGCTCCTTACCCCCAAAAAATATTTAGAGGATTTCAAGTGCTAAAATACATTCTACTTTATCTCAACTTATTTTCAGCTGTTTTATTCAATTTTTCTGTTATCATTAGAATCTATTTTCCCCACAGTATGTCTGTATTTTTAGGCAGTCTCTAAATTGACTTCTTCATGGTTGATTTTTTTCCAGCCATAATTAACCACTGATCACAGCTGAATTGATTAGACTGACTGTGGAGTAATTCAAATCAGATAAGATGGTTGAGCTCACCAAACAAACCATGCCATGATACAGTAATTGTGTTCATATAACTACAACCCAATCCACTGCGGTAAGTTAGACATGTTGGGAACACAAACTCTAAGAGCTTCCCATAATATAGTTTAAAGCTTTAGTTTATTAGAACTTATTTTCTTAGATTTTTAACTCTAATTTAGCTGTCTGAATAATTAAATAGATTTCTGTGCAGAGATAATAAGCTTTAGAAAATGTAAAGATAATTTGAAATTGAAAATGAATGAATCAAATTCAGCATGAACAACTTCAAACATCTTTGTTTAGTGTAGGTAAAAGAAGTGCTCACCTGATGAATCTCCAGGACTTCTCACAAATTCCATTTAATATCTTACTAGTGTCTCTGCAAAGCCAAAAAGTAGTACTTGCTGGAAATTTCCAAATTTAAGAAAACCTGAATCAGAATGTTTTCCATCATTTCTTCCAGAACCTGAAAGTTCTGAAAGTTCAAGACTTGTTTACACATACATTCACTCGTGCACGCACACACACGATACTACAAGAGCAAAAGTATGAACTAAATCTAATACTATTTAAAATGTATTATAAATAATCTATATTACAAACAAATCTATGTTCACAATTTGTCATGGAATTCATACAAAGTGTAGCTTTGTTTTTGATTTAAGTTACACTTCCTGTCTCTCTGCATGTGTAAAAGGCCTATGACAACACATATAACATCTACCATTTTAATGGCTATTTGTAGACACTTCAGATAAATAGCTAATAAACCATCAAGCAAGTCTATTTTTTGGTGAAAATCAGCAAGTTATTTAAATGAATGTATTAAACTGGTTGTTTTGACAATAATTAAAAATGAGAAACTGTTCATATAGTTTTATAGTTATTATCTGGAACACCATCAATTTACATCTTTTTACCTTATAGTTTTATAATTATTTTAAAATGGCACTGTTTTGGTCAAAAACAATCATAACTTTTCAAGTAGCAACAAATCTACCTGGTTATTTCCTAGCAATCATTACCTATTGAGTATAGCTGGGACATTTTTAAACTATTTAAAATAAAACACAGATTTACTCCTCTAACCTAATGTTAAACCAGCAGCTGCTCAAGTAAATCTACTGTTTGGGGATTCTGTTGGTTTTATCACTAGTAAACATCATTATTATCATAATTATTATTTCTACAATTAGCAATACTGAAGAATCATACATATCACACAGCATTTTGAAGAAGAGATACTGCTGCTGTACGGGTCAATGATAAATGGCTGGTGGCAAATTACAGATGTTTTCAAGTTAGTTTAGTAAGAAAAGTCCACATTATTTATTACATTATTAAACAAATAAATATGTAATCTCACTTTTATTACTTTTTATTTTCTCATCTTATTCATTGCTTTACTAAAATTTAAAGGCTACAAAAAGAGGCAAATGGTGTAGCAAATTTGGAACATCTCTAGTATGTTAAGAGATTTTTTCTTTTGGAAATTTTTTTTTTTCTGCTTTACTAAGAATTACTTCCTCATTAAATCTTCAATTGAGAGCAAAGGTATGGTCTATATAACTGTAAGAAAATATATTTGAAATGACATTTTCCAGAAACAATTCTTTTATTAATGGTTATAAAACTGTTATTTTTAAGGTTTTCTGAATTTTTACTTGCTAGTTTTCTTTTTTGCAGGCAGAGATTATTCATGTTAAGCACTGATTAATGGAAATTATAAAGAATGAAAGAAAAATATACTTTTAGTAGACTTTTTTGAAGTCTCTGAATGCTTACGTATTGAACAATAATTTTGTTAACTCATAGGAGACGTAATAAAATAGTGTCACTTTGATACAGTGAGACATTGACAAAAACCTTGTTAGAATTTGTAGCCTACATTGGAAACAATTAAAATATTGATAAAATTTTGTTCAAAATTTAAAAATATAAAATTTAATTATATACAGCACATACATACACACATATACAAGAAATTAAGTTGGCATTGAGCCCAATTGACTTAATTCCTGAACACTGCTCTATTTCATGAAATTACTAGTAACAAGCCACATTTTATTAGAGTTTTATAAATTTCAAATGATTTATTTTATAATTCAGAAATTACTACAAATCTATAAAGTTGGTTTGGTCTTTATTTTATACATGATGAAACTGAGTCCAGAAAGTTAACTGACATTCATACCAAAAGTTATACCATTCAATTAGTGGTGGATTCAAACTCAGATTTTCTAATTCCCAGGTTGTTACTTTAGAAATAATTAAGAATTATCTTATAAAAATCCATTAAAATCTATAGTGTTTTATTTTTATAAAACTATATTTATGAATATATATACATATATAGGTAACTAAACACAGTGCTAACTCCTATTACATGATTATAATTCATAATAATGGATAAATTGGTAACAAAGAGTCTAAAATGCAACAAGGGATATAAAGAAAATATGAAAATTGAAGCCAAAATAATTCAAACTAACATGCTTATCATGACTCTGTTGTAATATAATGAAAATTTTCAAAATCATGCTAACAGCCAGTATGACCCTGGTCTTTAGGATTTCAGTGGGATCCTGGACTAAACTTTAAGTAGCATTAGTCAGTCAAAGGTCATTTATATTTAGTTTAACCCTAGTCAAACTATCTCCTAATAGATTTTTTAAATTTCAAAACTCTAATTAATGTTCTCTTAAACTACAGATGTCTTTATGAATAGGATTATGGGGAGGAATATACTCTTGCTGTTTTGAAAGTAGAGTTAAGCACGTGTCTCTGGGACTGATGTAGAAATATCGAACAGAACCACTGATAAACCTCATTCTTTTATAGCAATCTCAATATTATAAATAAGTGTGAAAAAAATTACCTTTAATGCTTATACACAGACCAATGAGGATACAATCAGTTTAAATTGATCAGAATTATGTTTCAGGAGGGTCACATACTTTAAAGTACAAAGTTCCAGTTTTTTGTTTCACTTAAAAGCATTTGTGTTTATTTCCATTATATTCGAACATTAACGATATGGAATCCTGCTAAATATTCAGAAGGTACAGATTTAAGGCAATGACTGACTTCAGTTTAGCAAGCAGTTTAACATTTATAGCAGTTAGGAGGGTAGAGGATGAAACTTTTTTAAAAGCTACTCAATTTATATCTGAAACTGACAGCTAGGATAGAGACATAGGAAAAATAAATTGAAGATTACTATGTTGAGTTATTATACAATAAAAAATATAAGCATCTAGTGAGAATAACAGAAACCAAAATGAGTTGAAATATGTCTTCTATGTGTGGAAAAATGACTATACTTTATTCACTTAAGATCTATATGTTGTCTTGGCTGTAACCAATATCACTTGCTTATAGAAATAATGGCCTTTTTGATATTTTATTGTAAAAATTATGAATCCAGTTTCTTGTACAATATAATGCCTATGGTTCTCCATACATTATATAAGAAAATTATGCTCTCCTAAAACATAGATTTATAAATGAAATAATAAAATATCAAACATTTTGAATTTACTCCTCTAAGTTAAAAAAAAAATGAATCTGCATCTCTAATACGTGAATATTTATTTAATATTGATTTAGTTATTAATGCATAATTCTGTATTAATAGTACAGAAAGAGAAGTGAAGTATGCACATTAAAATAGAATAATTAGAAATAAAATTATAATACTGTCATCCTGCTCCCTATGGATCACCCTGCACACCTACTGGGAAGTGCATGACCACCTACTCTGGAGACCCTGGTGTAAAGTAAAAACATGTGTTTCCTAATGTCAAGGTGTAACTCAAAGGGAATCTGGGTCAGGACCAAAGTAGTCTACTCTGAGGAGTAATATTCTAAAGTGATATCAGGGCTCCGAAAAAGAGAGTTAACTCTCCTTCACCCTCTAGAAGGGAAGCGTTGTTGAACTGACTGTTAAGGTGGATACAGTGGGTTCTCTAGTGTCCTATAAACGTAGCCACCATCCCCCATTCTAGTGCTCTCATTCTATGGTCAAGAATCCTCGCATTGGTAAGCTTACACCTGTATAACACACATTTTAATCGTTAGCCTAAAAAATAACAACCACCACCCTTGGGTAAATGTACCACAAAATAAGAATAACTACATGAGCATAATGATTCCCTTAATATGATATAATAGCTATCAGTTAAAAAGTAAAAAATTTCAATTACGTATTTGATTTATTTGGCTAAAGAACATAGTCTCTATTAGGTTAGATTCATTTCAAAGTCTTAGCCAAAGCTTCAGTCCCTACTAGGGCACCCTTAGGGTAAATTCCTAATTAAAATAAACATTGTAAGATCATAAAGTCATCTCAGATTTCCACTGAGTAGCTCAGTGCATATTTTATGTGTGTGTCCTGATCAGTATTTTTGAACTTTTTGATTTGGTATCTGATTCACATTTGATTCTGATTTGGTATTCTGATTTTCTGACAAGATCCCAGATGGCATAAACATTGTTGGACAATGAATCACAGTTTGAGTAACAAAGTCCTAAGCAATGTTTACCAGCAGCTGTTGCATCTGGACTATGTAGACAGGTGTACATGCTATGGCATTTATTATCCAGTAAAGGTAGAAATGGTAGAATTTAACATATGGATTAATGTCTCATCATAAAATTGAGAAATTGATTAAGTGTAAACCCCAGTCTCAATGAAATCTTATTAGAAATTGATCAAATTAATATCTACAGTAGGGATCAAGAGAAATAAGATGATTTTAATAAGCACCCACTGTAGTATAATATGTCTATGACTTTTTTTGTTTGTTTGGCTAATTTCAATCATCAGAATAAAAATGATAGGTTAGACCTTCTTTTTGAAAACAGAGAGTACATAAGTTATCAAGGAAAAGAAGAAACTTTGGGCAACTTCTTATAGAATTTTAGCTTCTCTATCACTAGCCTAGCAACTCATCAAAATATTTTAAACAGATTTAATCATTTTACTTCACTAATTCTGTATATTGCTTAGTTTTATTTTCATTTTGAATTATATGAGGGTCTCTGCAGCTGTTAGAGATGCATAGCTATTTATAATTAGAACAATATTCAGAAATCAGGAATCATTTATTAACTATTGTCTACAACAGAGGTTGGCAAATTATGGTCCATTGGCCCAATCCAGCCTGCAGACTGAAATCTGATTTTATAATAAAAGTTTCACTGGGATACAGCCATGCCCATTTATTTACCTTTTGTCTATGATTGCTTTCCCACAATGGCAGAGTTGAATCATTACAACAGAGACTATATGAACTGCAAAACCTAAAATATTTACCTATCTGGCCCTTTACAAAAAAGGTTTGCTGACCTCTGCTCCAAATTCATATAAAACATTATCAAATAATAAAATATATCTCTCTATTAACTTATTCTAAAACACTCCCTATGTATGAGAAAACAATCCTAGAGATAATAATATGTGTAATTACAATGGTTATTCAGTGTGAGGTCCTAGTCTAAGTCCCTATGCAAATCTGTGTTCCTTGAGGATTATATCCTGATATTATGTATTTCGTTTTGTTCAGATCATGTTTTTTCTTTCCCTCATATGAGTCTGCTGAAAAGAAAACTAACAGTTTCAACTACCTGTCACGTTAAACAAAAGGTGAAGCACTTTAAGTACAAAAGAACATGATTCAATGGGACCACTATAGGTGTCACCCAGGAGAAAATGTATTTTGAGGTAATACTCACAGCATGTTAGTGTTTCATTTGACAGAATAAGCCTATTGGTTGTAGTTTCAAACGGAACTTACTAGCTGAAACTTTGGCGCTGAGACAACAGAAGATAAAGTCCTTGACTCCAAGAGTTGCTTTGTTTTGGTCTGTTGTGTAATTTGCGCCAAGCTAGAAGGCCTAAAGTAGAAAACAAATCCATGATGTATGGAAACTAAGATCTAGACTAACAGGAACCCCTTCAGCAGCCATACACTAAAATTAGCACTTAGCATACGTCAGGGATCATGTGGAATTAGTACTATATAATAGCTATTGTAGCTATATTATTTCCTCATGTCTTCAATTTCCTTATGCGTAAAAAGATAAGTCCAAACTAGGGCAGTTATTGGTAGCTCTGTCTATATATTAGAATTTTCTAGAAAGCTTTAAAATAACAATGATGCCTTGGACCTACTTGCAACTAAATAAATAAAAAAAAAAAAAGTTTGGGTAGGTTTAAAGTGAGCTAGGGCTTAGAATTATCAGGCTGAATTATAGATGATGTCCAATTTTTCAGAAATGATGCCAAACATATGAAAACACTGCTCCTCTGATTTTTACCTGGGATGCTGAGAGCAAACAATGGCAGGAGTTAAGCCGTAAGAAAAGTCTCAGAGCATACCCACTGTCCTTTGCCTTTGGTTTTAACATAGACAAGAGAGTAACACACACATTATGGTTACATCAAATAGAACGTTAGGGCAGAGGTTATATGGGCAATTTCACAGACATGTTTGTTCAGCAGAATGAATGTGAATGGGTATTTTTTGTTTTGTTTTGTTTCTACTCAACATTTAAACTAATAGATTTTATTAAAAAAAAAATTCCAGATCTCCAATTTCTCTTGAAAAATCTACTAACACCAGATCTGAATTTCCACGTGACAAGAGTTGTCAAGATCTGAATAGTGGCTGCTATTGTTTAGAAGGGACATAACTGTCCAAATCAACAGTTTCCATCATTGTTTTTCACCCTCATGACACTGCAGTGGAGTGTCAGTTGCTATTTATTGTCCTCATTCTGATGATTTTCTTATAGTTTAGAAATAGTATCTGTACCTACGTCTCTGTCAAAAGAGGAAAAACAAAAGACAGACCCATAGACTGCAGATTTCAACAAAAATGTGAATAAACATATTTCTTGTGGCCCATCTTACGCTTGTACATTACTTACAAATATATGATAGGCATTTGAATTTGTAACCCAGTCTACGGTGAAAAATGTATTCTTGTTCTTATCTCTTGCTGAGACATTTTCCAATATTTCTTTGCTCTGAGATTAACAGCTTTCCCTAATGACAAATTCAGAATAGTGATGCCCACCAAATACTTAGGATAGCAAACTCCAAGCTTTCTAAAGACTGTATATGTGCACACACTTATGTGTTGAGCATTTGAAACAAGCCTTAAGAAATCATTATGCCGGGGCTTCCCAGGTGGCGCAGTGGTTGAGAATCCGCCTGCCAATGCAGGGCACACAGGTTCGAGCCCTGGTCTGGGAAGATCCCACAGGCCGTGGAGCAACTGGGCCTGTGAGCCACAACTACTGAGCCTGCGCGTCTGGAGCCTGTGCTCCGCAACAAGAGAGGCCGCGATGGTGAGAGGCCCGCGCACCACGATGAAGAGTGGCCCCTGCTCGCCGCAACTAGAGAAAGCCCTCGCAAAGAAACGAAGACCCAACACAGCCATAAATAAATAAATAAATAAATAAATAAATAAATAAATAAATAAAATTAAAAAAAAAAAAAGAAATCACTATGCCTTTACTCAGTCATCTCTCTCAATACTAAAAGTTAGGTACTATTGTGTCACCCTTTAAATGATGTGGAAAATGAGGGTCCAAAGAAAAGTAATTAGCTCAAGGTCATGCAGTTATTACCTTAGGTAACTTGGTGTAGTACTGTGGGTCATGCCAATTCACATCCTCTTAAATTCTGCTGTCCCCATAATTTAAGAGGCTAAGTGTTTCCCCAAGTTCAAACAGATGGAATAGTCTCAAAATTGATGTGCTATTGCTTGGTATCAATATGTTCAAATCAATATGTTAAAGTCCTCTTTACTTTAAATTTAAACACCCATGTGTTTACTATTTTCCAAGTCAGTAGTCTCCTGGTTACCTTGAGGGGGCCAGGATCACTTCGGAAGACTTGGGATTCATAATCTGCCTTTGAACCTCAATGATACTTTTCCCCTTCTTTTGAGACACTTAACATATGGTATTATATTATCTTCATAATTACTTTGTCTCCCTTCACACAATTTTAAGAGTAAGTTTCTTGAGGACACATTTTTATTATTTTTATGCTTGCTATGCCTTTCATAGTATCTTAAAGAGCACCGAATTTAATTGAATATTGAATCTGCTTAACAACAGTAGTTGGAGTCTGTGAGCTCTCTGAAGGCTATTCAACAGAGTGAAACACTGAAAGCCTTGCATACGAGATGGTGGTGAGAGGACTCTCATTTATAAACTGGCAGGAATCAAGGCCCCCATGTTTGTTTTGTTTTGGTTGTTGCACATTTTTCCTAATTAGATATGAGACTGCCTGAACTACTCCAGGTACTATGGGCTGAGTGGTTTTGATGGGACTATGTACATTTTCCAGGGATAAGAGCCTAACTAAGATTTGAGCTCAGTAACAGAATGAGAAGAAAGGTCTGGTTACTGACATAGTTTCCAATGGAGCTCACCAGGTTTCCTTCACAAGCAGGCAATGAGCAATGGTGAATCTTAAAATTCAGTTACATCTCATTTTTGATAGTTTACAGAATACACTCCTCAGCCTGCTGTATTATAAAGTCTTTATTTATCAGCTATTAGTTGGCTTTAGTCTTCAAACTGCAAGAAAACGAATGTTTCTAGTTCAAGTCTTAAACTCCATACATAACAGCAAAAGAGCTGGGACATTTATCTTGCCCTGCAGTTATAGAAATAGAATCTAAATGCTGCTCAAAAGATCCTTAGCAAGAGTAAAGTGAAACAATTATTTGATGGAGGTCAGGGTGGGAGAAGACACTATTTGATTATCATTTCATCCCTAGGTTATAATCAGACTTGGAATTTTGGCTGCAGAATGCGGACGCAGCCTGGTTTTGTGCTATGATCTCTAGCAAGTTTTTGAACACTTGTAATCTGTTCATAAGAATCTTTTCCTGAGGCTCAGAATTAAGAACATCTCAAAAAGGGAAATGGTTGCAAGGTGGTGTCACTCTTATTTGACTCACTTCTAAACATGTGGTATTATAGCCTATAGGAGTCTACTTCTAAAGAGCATGCATTCGGGGTTTGCTTTTGTAATCTCAGTTTAGATCCCTCAAGCTCTCAGCATGTTGACAATCCCCTGCAAGACGGTATCAACAGGGGACAAAATGAAGTAAAGAGGATTGTATCGGACAGAGCTCCTTAAATAAGTTGTTCAATTGACGGGAGAGGTAGGAAGCTTTCCCAGGGTGATTAATTCGAATGACCTAAACTAGTTGATGTGGACTTATAAATGAATCTTGCCTCATTATTTTCCTGAAGAATAGTCAAAAATGAATTCTGGAGAAAGAGGTATTTTGTAAAAGTTTAAACATTTGAAGTTCTATGTTATGGAATAATTTTACCTAAAGGCAGTTGTTTTCAAAATTAAGGGCACAGGAGAATATCCAGTGTGCTTCTTCTATCATGCTGATTTCCTGCATCCAACCATGGAGATTCTGATTTTGTAGTTTCTGGGGTGCAGCCTGGGAAATTGGATTTTTAACAAGCCCTTCAGGTATTCATGATACAGATAACTTAGGGTTACGAAATTTAAAAGGAAATTTCAAGAAATGATGGAAATGTGGTCTCTAATTGAGCCTTTCCCCTACTTACCTTCATAGGCTAACCTTTGATCAGAGAGTTGGAACAGATATTACTTTAGCTAGAGAACCAGAAGAACGTCAGCTAACGTTCTTACAGAAAAATGAAAGAACTAGAGATCTTTTGTTGGAAGTTGCCTTGGAAAGTAGCCTTCACATAGCTAAAGGGAAAATTACCAAACTATTTGCCTGGGTCACTATCCATTATTTGTTCCAGACATTGTTTTCAAGCAAGTATAAAATTTTTCTTACTCCATTAAAAAAACAATTATCTGTTAAACTGCTCTCTCAATCACACTTTAGGAGGCATGTAAACTTATTTGTAATTGAAAGTACTGATTTTAAAAAGTCTAAATAACACTTAGGTTTAGGTTTAGTGGTAAATCATAGATATATGTTCAGTTTGTCTTTCTCAAATTTTGCATTTCTGATCCTATCTAAGATTCTTAGACATCTGTAGTATGCTTACAGAAAATAAATCATGAATAAAGTATAATACCTTGAAATTAAATTTAATAAGGAAGGCCTTCTAAATCCTACTGTATATGCCATATAGATTTCCAAGTTTTCTACATTATTTAAAATTTTGGACTTCAATGACTAACATTTTTCTCTTCCTGACTCCGTTGATACTGTCTCTGTATCACTCTTTATAACTTTCCCTTGTCATATGTTAATACTTTATCTGTCTGCTCTGTATTGAACATGGGGTCTTCATGCTCAAAAGTAATAATATCCCTTTGAGAAAATTCCACATTTCTAAATATCCAGTAATTATAACTCTAATTCCAATGCTGAATGGTATGAAGAGAGTAATATATGCTCATATAATTTTAAAACAAAAATTCAATGATTTGGGGGGAAAATTTAATGTTTTAAATATTCAAGTTATCTATTTTTTTCTTTCTTGCTAATGCTAGAATTAAAGTTAAAAACATGTAAGATAAGAAGAGGTTGAACTATCAATTAAGTTAATGGCCATGATGGCTTTTTAAATGTGTTCACTTGGCTAGGCTAGAGTGCCTATTTATTCAAATACATATTAATTGGGTATTGCTGAAAAGGGGTTTTTTCAGATTCAATTAAAGTCTCTAATCAGTTTATTTTTCATTAGGGGAATTATTCTAGATAATCTGGTGGGCCTGCCTTCATCAGTTGGAAGACCTTGAAAGCAGGGCTGTAGCTTTCCCAAGAAAAAAGAACTTCTACTTGTGGATAATATCTTTGGTCTGTGCTAGTGGAGTGCTGTACTGTTCATTATCTTCCCTCCTGACTACCTGCTGTATTGATTTCTGATTTGCTTATCCAGCCCCACAATCACATAAGGCAATCCTCTGCAATAAATCTCAGAATATAAACCTTAATATAAATAATATGTCACTGTGTGTGTGCATGTATATGCATGTGTCTGTGCAGAACAGTATTGTTATCAGACTAGTAGGAAAAAATTCTTAGCAAAATTTTAGTACCATTACACAATATAAAGTGGCTTTACTTGGGAACAGCAGGTCAAGATCAATACCTATAAATAGAGCTTCTTATATATATTTTAATTCATTTGTTAATTTACATTATTATTTTTCTAATCATGGGAATTTTATGATAAACTCTTTATTCAGAATGCACATTGTTTTAGATTCAATAAGACTATAACTGAATAGAAAATTTAATTAACTGTTGGATATACCCCTTTTCCCATAGCAAACTGAGGAAGTCCTAGGGTATTCTACTAAAATGACAGGAGCAGCATTTATGGTAAGGTTCATCTATGACTATTAATTTCTCTTTCTGATTGAACCACAATTAATATTACCTCTAAAAGTATAGATTCCATACAGATATTATTCAGCAACCAGTTTTTAGGAAAAATAAAAACTATTATAGTTAAAAATTTTAAAGGGATAAAAATGGTATTATAAGGATCCTTGTACATATAAGTACCTCAGCTATAGAGAATGACATATTTTCTGTAATTCATAATCTTGCTGATGGTATGACATAAGAGGAAGTAACTGTTAATACTGTTTAACCTAAAGTAATTTATTAAGAAACATATTATTTCACTGATTAGACTAACTACATTTTCCTTCATATAACTCAATAAATACCTTTACTGTATAGATTCCAGATACCTGGGAAGTATCCTTATAAGATATAAAAATTTTATTCCTGTTAAGGTCCTTCTGATTTTGTGTATTTATACAGGGGTATAATTGCCACACAATGTGCACATTAGAAAAAGGAGGGAGTCTGCCATTGAGAAATGGTATTGTACCCTATTTTGAAACTTAAAACTCTACTTACTAGTAATATCTAAAATGGCCTGATAATCATTTAATACTGATGTGCCCATAAAAGTACACAGATCCCAAGAGGAATCACAGATAATGTTTTCCAACTCTAATGTGGCATACAAAATATTTTTATTACCATAACAATCATTGCAAATGAAAGTATTGCTGTAATACAAGCTCAGCAAAAGAACCTTAATTGGCTGGCTGCTATGTTGCTAGACACTAAAATTGCTTTAGGAGAGACCTTCAAGATGGTGGTGAGTAAGACATGGAGATCACCTTCCTCCCCACAAATACATCAAAAATACATCTACATGTGCAACAACTCCTACAGAACACCTATTGAACGCTAGCAGAAGACCTCAGACTTCCCAAAAAGCAAGAAAATCCCCATGTACCTGGGTAGGCCAAAAGAAAAAAAAAAAAAAAGACGAAAGAATAGGGATGGGACCCGCACCTCTGGGAGGGAGCTGTGAAGGAGGAAAAGTTTCCACACATGAGGGAGCACCTTCACTAGTGGGGACGGGGTTGGGGGGGTGGGCGGGGAGGAGGCTTTGGAGCCATGGAGAAGAGCGCAGCAACAGGGGTGCAAAGGGCAAAACAGAGAGATTCCCGCACAGAAGATCGGTGCCGTCCAGCACTCACCAACCTGAGACATTTAACTGCTCACCTGCCGGGGTGGGTGGGGGCTGGGAGCTGAGGCTTGGGAGTCAGAGGTCGGATCCCAGGAAGAGGACTGGGGTTGGCTGTATGAAGACAGCCTGAAGGGGGCTAGTGAGCCACAGTTAGCCGGGAGGGAGTCTGGGAAAAAGTCTGGACCTACCGAAGAGGCAAGAGACCACTGTTTCGGGGTGTGTGAGGAGAGGGGATTCCTGCTCCATGTGCCCAGAGAAGGCAGGGCACCACCTAAGTGAGCTCCAGAAACGGGCATGAGCCGTGGCTATCAACTCGGACCCCAGAGATGGGCATGAACCGCTAACACTGCCGCCACTGCCACCAAGAATCCTGTGTGCAAGCGCAGGTCACTACCCACACCTCCCCACCCCCCCAGAGCCTGTGCAACATGCCACTTCCAGGGTCCCATGATCCACGGACAACTTCCCCGGGAGAACACATGGCACACCTCAGGCTGTTGCAATGTCAAGCTGGCCTCTGCCGCCACAGGCTCACCCCACATTCCAGTTATGACTAGAATAACCCTCCCTCTCCCAGCCTAAGTGAGCAAGAGAGTCCTAATCAGCTGCTGCTTTAACCTCCTCCTGTCTGGGTGGGAAGCAGATGCCTGAGGGCAGCCTACACGTAGAGGCAGGGCCAAAACTAAAGCTGAACTGCAGGAGCTGCAAACAAAGAAGACAAAGGGAAATTTCTCTGTGCAGCCTCAGGAGCAGCAGATAAATCCCCACAATCGACTTGATAAACCCTGCATCTGTGGGATACCTGAATAGACAATGAATGTTCCCAAAATTAGGCGGTGGACTTTGGGAGCAACTGTAGACTTGGGGTTTGCTTTTGAGTCTGATTTATTTCTGGTTTTATCTTAGTTTAGTTTTTAGTGTTTGTTATCACTGGTGGATTTGTTTATTGGTTTGGTTGTTCTCTTCTTATTTTTTTAAATTTTTAATTAATTAATTAATTTTTTTTCCATTTTTCTCTTTTTGTGAGTGTATATGTGTATGTTTCTTTGTGTAATTTTGTCTGTTTAGGTTTGCTTTTACCATTTGTCCTAGGGCTCTCTCTGTTCATTTTGGTTTTCTTTAGTTTTTTTTTTGTTGTTGTTTGTTTGTTTTCTTTTTCTGAGTGTGCATGTGTATGTTTCTTTGTGTGATCTTCTCCATTTAGTTTTGCTTTTACCATTTGGTTTGGGATTCTATCTGCTAGTTTTTTTTTCTCTGTTTTTTCTTCCATTTCTTCCAAGCCGTGTTGCTGGCAGGGTCTTGGTGCTCCGGCCGGGTGTCAGGCCTGAGCCTCCAAGGTGGGAGAGCCGAATCCAGGGCACTGGACCACCAGAGACCTCCCGGCCCCATGTAATATCAAACAGTGACAGCTCTCCCAGAGATCTCCATCTCAACACTAAAACCCAGCTCCACATAACAGCCAGCAAGCTCCAGTGCTGGACGCCCCATGCCAAAGAATTAGCAAGAGAGGAACACAGCCCCACCCATTAGCAGAGAGGCTGCCTAAAGTCATGCTAAGTTCACAGACAATCCAAAACAAACCACCAGATGCAGCCCTGCCCACCAGAAGGACAAGATGCAACCCCACCCACCAGAACATACACACCAGTCCTCTCCACCAGCAAGTATACACAAGTGACTGAACCAATCTCATCTACTGGGGGCAGACACCAAAAACAACGGGAACTACGAATCTACGGCCTGCAAAAACGAGACCCCAAACACAAGAAGTTAAGCAAAATGAGAAGACAGAGAAATATGAAGCAGTTGAAGGAGCAAGGTTAAAAACCCACCAGACCGAACAAATGAAGAGTAAATAGGCAGTCTACCTGAAAAAGAATTCAGAGTGATGACAGTAAAGATGACCCAAAATCTCAGAAATACAATGGAGAAAATACAAGAAGCGTTTCACAATAACTGAGAAGAACTAAAGAGCAACCAAACAATGATGAACAACACAATAAATAAAATTTAAAATACTCTACAAGGAATCAATAGCAGAATAACCGAGGCAGAAGAATGGATAAATGACCTGGAAGATAAAATAGTGGAAATAACTGCTGCAGAGCAGAATAAAGAAAAAAGAATGAAAAGAATTGAGGACAGTCTCAGAGACGTCTGGGACAACATTAAATGCACCAACATGCGAATTATAGGGGTCCCAGAAGAAGAAGAGAAAAAGAAAGGGACTGAGAAAATATTTGAAGAGATTATATTTGAAAACTTCCCTAACATGGAAAAGGAAACAGTCAATCAAGCCCAGGAAGAGCAAAGACTCCCATACAGGATAAATCCAAGGAGAAACATGCCAAGACATATTAATCAAACTATCAAAAATTAAATACAAAGAAAAAATATTAAAAGCAGCAAGGGAAAAGCAACAAATAATATACAAGGAAATCCCCATAATGTTAACAGCTGATCTTTCAGCAGAAACTCTGCAAGCCAGAAGGGAGTGGCAGGACATATTTACAGTAATGACAGGGAAAACCTACAACCAAGATTACTCTACCTAGCAAGGATCTCATTCAGATTCGACGGAGAAATTAAAACCTTTACATACATGCAAAAGTTGAGAATTCAGCACCACCAAACCAGCTTCACAACAAATGCCCAAGGAACTTCTCTAGGCAGGAAACACAAGAAAAGGAAAAGATCTACAAAAACAAACCCGAAAGAATTAAGAAAATGGTAATAGGAACATACATATCGATTATTAACTTAAATATAAGTGGATTAAATGCTTCAACCAAAAGGCACAGACTGGCTGAATGTATACAAAAACAAGACCCATATATACGCTGTCTACAAGAGACCCACTTAAGACCTAGGGAAACACACCAACTGAAAGTGAGGGGGGGTTGGAAAAAGATATTCCATGCAAATGGAAAACAAAAGAAAGATGGAGTAGCAATACTCATATCAGAAAAAATAGACTTTAAAATAAAGACTGTTACAAGGGACAAAGAAGGACACTACCAAATGATCAAGGGATCAATCCAAGAAGATGTAACAACTGTAAATATTTATGCACCCAACATAGGAGCACCTCAATACATAAGGCAAATGTTAACAGCTATAAAAGGGGAAATCAACAGTAACACAATAATAGTAGGGGACCTTAACACCCCACTTTCACGAATGGACAGATCATCCAAAATGAAAACAAATCAAGAAATACAAGCTTTAAATGATACATTAGATCATGTGTATTTATTTAGTTGATATTTATAGGACATTCCATCCAAAAACAACAGAATACACTTTCTTCTCAAGTGCTCATGGAATCTCCAGGAGAGATCATATCTTGGGTCACAAATCACGTCTCGGTAAATTTAAGAAAACTGAAATCATATCAAGTATCCTTTCCAACCACACTATGAGAGTAGCTACCAATTACAGGAAAAAAAACTGTAAAAAATAGAAACGCATGGAGGCTAAACAATACGCGACTAAATAACCAAGAGATCACTGAAGAAATCAAAGAGAAAATCAAAAAATACCTAGAAACAAATGACAATGAAAACATGACGACCCAAAACCTATGGGATGCACCAAAAGCAGTTATAAGAGGGAAGTTTATAGCAATACAATCCTACCTCAAGAAACAAGAAAAATCTCAAATAAACAGCCTAAGCTTACACCTAAAGCAATGAGAGAAAGAAGAACAAAATAAAAACCCAAAGTTAGCAGAAAGAAAGAAATCATAAAGATCAGATCAGAAATAAATGAAAAAGAAATGATGGAAACCATAGCAGAGATCAATAAAACTAAAAGCTGGTTCTTTGAGAAGGGAAACAAAATTGATAAACCATTAGCCAGACTCATCAAGAAAAAAAGGGAGAAGACTCAAATCAACAGAATTAGAAATGAAAACGGAGAAGTAACAACTGACACTGCAGAAATACAAAGGATCATGAGAGATTACTACAAGCAACTCTATGCCAATAAAATGGACAACTTGGAAGAAATGGACAAATTCCTAGAAAAGTACAACCTTCCGAGACTGAACCAGGAAGAAATAGAAAATATAAACAGACCAATCACAAGCACTGAAATTGAAACTGTGATTAAAAATCTTCCAACAAACAAAAGCCCAGGACCAGATGGCTTCACAGGTGAATTCTATCAAACATTTAGAGAAGAGCTAACACCTGTCCTTCTCAAACTCTTCCAAAATATAGCAGAGGGAGGAACACTCCCAAACTCATTCTAGAAGGCCACCATCACCCTGATACCAAAACTAGACAAAGATATCACAAAGAAAGAAAACTTCAGGGCAATATCACTGATGGACATAGATGCAAGAATCCTCAACAAAATACTAGCAAACAGAATCCAACAGCACATTAAAAGGATCATACACCATGATCAAGTGAGGTTTCTCCCAGGAATGCAAGATTTCTTCAATATGCAAAAATCAATCAATGTGATACACCATATTAACAAATTGAAGGAGAAAAACCAAATGATCACCTCAATAGATGCAGAAAAAGCTTTCCACAAAATTCAACACCCATTTATGATAAAAACTCTCCAGAAAGTAGGCATAGAGGGAACTTACCTCAACATAATAAAGGCCATATATGACAAATCCACAACCAACATCTTCAATGGTGAAAAACTGAAAACATTTCTTCTAAGATCAGGAACAAGACAAGGTTGCCCACTCTCACCACTATTATTCAACATAGTTTAGGAAGTTTTAGCCATGGCAATCAGAGAAGAAAAAGAAATAAAAGGAATCCAAATCAGAAAAGAAGATGTAAAACTGTCACTGTTTGCAGATGACATGATACTATACATAGAGAATCCTAAAGATGCAACCAGAAAACTGCTAGAGCTAATCAATGAATCTGATTAGCAGGATACAAAATTAATGCACAGAAATCTCTTGCACTCCTAAACACTAAAAATGAAAAATCTGACAGAGAAATTAAGGAAACACTTCCATTTATCACTGCAACAAAAAGAATACAATACCTAGGAATAAACCTACCTAAGGAGACAAAAGACCTGTATGCAGAAAACTGTAAGACGCTGATGAAAGAAATTAAAGACGATACAAAACAGATGGAGACATATACCATATTCTTGGATTGGAAGAATCAACATTGTGAAAATGACTATACTACCCAAAGCAATCTACAGATTCAATGCAATCCCTATTAAACTACCAATGGCATATTTTACAGAACCAGAACAAAATTTCACAATTTGCGTGGAAACAGAAAAGACCCCAAATAGCCAAAGCAATCTTTTCTTTTTTTTTTTTTTTTAAAGCTTATGACATTCTTAAGCATTATTTTTTTTAATTTATTTATTTTAGCTGCATTGGGTCTTTGTTGCTGTGCACAGGCTTTCTCTAGTTGCAGTGAGTGGGGGCTACTCTTTGTTGTGGTGCACAGGCTTCTCATTGCAGTGGCTTCCCTTGTTGCAGAGCATGGGCTCTAGGTGCGTGGGCTTCAGTAGTTGTGGCACACGGGCTCTAGAGCATAGGCTCAGTACTTGTGGCACGTGTGCTTAGCTGCTCCGTGGAATGTGGGATCTTCCTGGACCAGGGCTTGAACCCATGTCCCCTGCATTGGCAGGCGGATTCTTAACCACTGTGCCAACAGGGAAGCCCCAAAGCAACCCTGAGAAAGGAAAACGGAGCTGGAGGAATCAAGCTGCCTGACTTCAGACGATACTACAAAACTACAGTAATCAAGACAGTATGGTACTGGCACAAACACAGAAATATAGATCAATGGAATATGATACAAAGCCCGGAGAGAAACCCACGTAAATATGGTCACCTTATCTTTGATAAAGGAGGCAACAATATACAATGGAGAAAAGACAACCTCTTCAATAAGTGGTGTTGGGAAAACTGCACAGCTACATGTAAAAGAATGAAATTAGAACACTCCCTGACACCATACACAAAAATAAACTCAAAATGAATTAAAGACCTAAATGTAAGGCCAGACACTATCAAACTCTTAGAGGAAAACATAGGCAGAACACTCTATGACATAAATCACAGTAAGATCCTTTTTGACCCAGCTCCCAGAGAAATGGAAATAAAAACAAAAATAAACAAATGGGACCTAATGAAACTTAAAAGCTTTTGCACAGCAAAGGAAACCTTAAACAAAATGAAAAGACAACCCTTAAAATGGGAGAAAAAAAAAGTCTACAAATAATAAATGCTGGAGAGGATGTGGAGAAAAGGGAACCCTCTTGCACTCTTGGTGGTAATGTAAATTGATACAGCCACTATGGAGAACAGTATGGAGGTTCCTTAAAAAACTAAAAATAGAACTACCATATGACCCAGCAATCCCACTACTGGGCATATACCCTGAGAAAACCATAATTCAAAAAGACACATGCACCACAATGGTCATTGCAGCTCTATTTACAATAGCCAGGACATGGAAGCAACCTAAGTGTCCATCGACAGATGAATGGATAAAGAAGATGTGGTACATATATACAACGGAATATTACTCAGCCATAAAAAGAAACGAAATTGAGTTATTTGTAGTGAGGAGGATGGACCTAGAATCTGTCATACAGAGTGAAGTAAGTCAGAAAGAGACAAACAAATACCGTATGCTAACACATTAATATGGCTGTTAAAAATAAAAAGGTTCTGATGAACCTAGGGGCAGGACAGGAATAAAGATGGAGACATAGAGAATGGACTTGAGGATACGGGGAGGGGGAAGGGCAAGCTGGGACGAAGTGAGAGAGTCGCACTGACATATATACACCATCAAAAGTAAAATAGACAAATAGTGGGAAGCAGCAGTATCACATGGGGAGATCAGCTCGGTGCTTTGTGACCACCTAGAGGGGTGGGATAGGGGCGGTAGAAGGGAGGTGCAAGAGGGAGGGGATATGTGGATATATGTATACATATAGCTGATTCACTTTGTTATACAAGAGAAACTAACATAACATTATAAAGCAATTACGTGCCAATAAAGATGTTAAAAAAAATTGCTTTAGTTTATTTACTAGCAGAACAATGTGGCATGTGCTTGGTAGCTAATACCTTTAGCTGCACTGGAATAAATGCTTCATGACAAGTCAAAATCAGGTCTAACACTTATAGTTCCATAAAAGTAAGGAAGTGTTTACACACACACACACACACACATATATATATATACACACACACACACTCACAAACAAACAATAATAAAACAAAGTATAGGGGCATGTATAAAGGATAAAGGAACCAAGGAGTCATCCTGAAAGAGTTCCCAATGGTCAAAGTTGGAATAATATGGGCAACACAATAAATGATGTATTAGATTATAACCCAAAGAATCAAATAAGTACCCATGAGTCCATACTGATATAAATAATATTTAAATAAACAAATGAGGATGAAGGGACATGTCTTTCTTACAGAACAATTCCAAATAATAAGTGTACAAGGAATAAAGGAAATAGAAAATACCATTAGCGTAGCACAGCAATTGTTTCTGTAGACAAGATTAATAGGGTAAACTAAGGTGTGTATGGTAAGGGACAATAGAAACTTTACAGGAAGAAGCTTGGCAGACACTACCTTTACAAAACGATCAAAGGCAACACTGGCAGTAAGTGATGTTAATGTTATGTGTCCTGTGGTATGAAGTAAGGAGAAGAGCACTTCGCCTTTGTGAAAATTTTCCTGCAAATTCGTAACTCCAGTTTAAGCATGTGAAAATCAGACAAATTCCAACTGAGGGTGATTCTACAACCCAATTAGTACCCTTCAAAAGTGTCAAAGCCATGAAAAACAGAGACTCAGGAACTGTCACAAACTGGAAGAGAATAAGGAAGCATGATAACTAAAAGAAATGCGGTATCTTGGTTCAGAATTGGGACCAGAAAAAATACATTAGTAGAAAACTTTGTGAAATCCAAATAAAGTCTGTAGTTTAGTTAATAATGTACCAATATTAATATTTTATTTTGAAGAATATAGTATGGTTATGCTAGATGTTAACATTAGGGGGAAGAAGGGAAAATGGCCAAGGTGGGACAAGTAGAACCATGAGATTTAGTATCATGGATTAGCTGGTTGAGAGATTTGCTCTGCAAATATTAGTTATGCTGTTTCTATCTTTGTTCCTAATTATTGCTCTTATCAATTTTATCAGTTTAAAATGTTGATGCGCACTTAACATCCTGTACATTTACACATTAGATTATTCTATATCAAAAGAAGATTGAAGCAACTCTAATAAGGACAATGGAATTGCGTGAGATAGGCACCCAACATCAAGATAGTGATACAACTGTAAAGCTGATAATTTGCGCTATGTTTTTGCATCCATCTTCCATTTATCAATATAGGAAGACTGTCAAAGGACTTTCTACATGCAGCAGCACTTGCCTAAAGAGGTATCAAAATCAACTAAGTCACTAAAACTGGTTCTAACCAGCTAAAGTGGAATAACACCTGTGAACTCAGAGTGACTCACATCTTATGCTGATAAATGACCATAAGCCTTAAATAACATTGATATGCCAGACTCGCTGGACCTAACTGAAGACTCTTCCTTGATGACAATGGACTTTGTCTTAACCAGTCACACATGAATGTACACATTTGCTCCACCTTATCTATGGTGCATACATACTAGCATGACCACAGTGAACTTTGCCTTTTAAATACATGAAGAAGCCACTCTACGAATTTTTTCACTAATGCGGCCTCTTGTCTAGGAAGCAAAAATTCAGAGCACATTTTTGTTGCTCACAGCAGTATGTTTTGATCAGTGTATCACTTTTCTTTAACAATATAGATTGTAGATAAGGTATAGTTAAAAATAAAATATATCCCAAATAATAGCATTGCAAACATTGATTTCAGAATGTCGGTGATTATTTTTCCTTTTGCTAATCCGAAGTTTCCTTTTGAACAATATTTCTAGTATTTTCCTAAATTTTTATTTTAAAAGAAACCTTTATTTTTGTGTTTCTTAGTATTATCAATAAATGGTTAAAACTTAATGTATTTTTACTGCTCTATTAGCTTCATGACTTGTTCACAGTTTATACTGAGGTCCTTACAACTTACAGGAATCTGCCCTCTTTCCTCATGTATGTCTGTATTCATTTTCAAAGTCATATATACTAAGATTTTAGTGAAACAATGAATATGGTAGCATCTGTTCAAACTACCTGATGGGATATTATTTTTCTGTTGCTCCTAAATTAATATAAATTATCAAATTAAAGATAACCTCAAAAATATTATGCTAAGTGAAAGAAGCCAGAGGAATTTATGAATCAATTTATATGAAATTTCTAATCAAAGCAAAACCACTTGGCATTAAGCAGAACTGGGGATGGGAACAGATTCTGGGACTGGGAATGAGAATAGCAATCGACTGTCACTGGGTATGAGGAAACTGTGGGGAATGATAAAAATGTGCTGGAACTCTCTCCAGATGATCAATGCACTACTCTATTTCACTGAACAATAGAGTTAAAATAGCAGAATTTTATGTTATATTATGCGTCAATAAAGCTGATTAAAAAAGGGCAAAATTTAAACAAACACATCAACAAAAAATATACACATGGCAAATACATAATTAGTATTTGGCGTAATTTATCATTTGAGTAAAAGAAATTAAAACCACAATAAGCAGGTTTATTCATAATGGCCAAAACTTGGAAGGAGCCAAGATACCCTTCAATAAGTGAATGAATAAACAAACTGCGGTACATCCAGATAATGGAATATTATTCAGTGTTAGAAAACAATGAGCCACCAAGCCATAAAAAGACATGGAGGAAACGAAGCCAATCTGAAGAGGCTACATATTGGCAGATTCTAACTATACGATAGCCTGGAAAAGATGTGTCTATATGTCTCTAAAACCATGGGGAGAGTAAAAAGATCAGTGACTTCTAGGGCTTGGGATTTGGGGAGAGGGATGAATAGGCAGAGTACCGAGGAGTTTTAGGGCAGTAAAAATATTTTGCATGATAAACCATGATGATAAATGCATAGCATTACGTTCATTATATGTTTGTCTAAATTCATAGAATATACAACAGCAAGAGCGAACTGTAACACAAATTATGAACTTTGGGTGATCATATGTCAAAAATCCATTAATTATTGTGAATGTATTACTTTGTTGGGGAACATTCATAATGGGGGAGGTTGTGGGGGGGAGGGAGGGAACTGTCCATATTTTCTGATCAATTTTCCTGTGAATCCAAAAGTACTCTAAAAAATAGTCTGTTAAAAAACACAAGGTGAACTATTACACATATATTAGAGTGTCTACAATTTAAGAGTCTGACCATTTGGAATGTTGGTGCAGATACAGAGGAACTGGAATTCTCATATGCTATTAGCAGGAATGTTCAATTGTACACGTACTTTGAAAAACAGTCTGAGAGTTTCTTAAAAAGTTAAACAAAAACTTACCACTTGACCCTAATATTCTACTCCTAGAGATTTATCTAAGAGAAATGAAAGCACATGTCCATACAAAGACTTGTCCACAGTAGTCATAGTAGCCTTAATTTTCATAGCCAAAAATTTGAAACAACTTAAATGTTCATCATCAACAGATCAATGTATAAAAATAAAAAATGTGTTATACCTATACGATGGAATACACTATTCAGCAACAGAGAAGAACAAATATTAATACACACAATGGCATGGATAAAACTTAATGAACAAAGCAAAAAATAACGTGCGTACTGTATGATTCCATTTATATAAAATTCTAGAAAAAGCAAACTATGACAGAAAGTGTCATAAAAAATGTCATAAAGTGACAGAAAGTGATCAGTGGTTGCCTGGGATGGGGAAGGGCACAAAGGGGTGGGAGAGAGGTATTATAAAAAGACACTTTTAGGGGTGTTGGAAATATAATTTATATTGCTTGTGATAATGGCATTAGGATTTATACATATATGAAAACTTATGAAATTGTATTTTATAAGTGCAGTTTATTGTGTATCAATCATACCCAATAAAGCTGTTAAAAAGGTATTGAAATGATTTATTTCTATATCATATCAAGAAATCAATCCTTATTGTTTTTATTGTAAATAACTATGTGATATTGGCCTGCTAATGAAGTTTAGAAACATTCTCCAATATCCAGTTCAGCAAGTCAAGTACCTGAGAAGATAATTTTGTAATCTCAGGTAAAGTAATGCAACAAGGGGGAATGATGGATTCTGCCATTTCTGTCCAAAACATTTTCAGGAATGCCATCAAGTTGAAAAGCAAAAGTTCTCAATTATAGATGCTTGGTTGCTTCAGGGACCTTTACTCTCAAATGTATGCTGAATTCATTGTTTTATTCCATTTTTCCCAAAATTAGGCCTCAATAAAAAAACATTTTTGGTACTTTTGTCAGTGCTATGTGCTATTTACAGAGCAGTTGATTTCTATGGGGCTGATAATATGTAGAGGTCATCATGTTCAGAGAGAAATGGTATGGTAATGATTCCATTCCAGATAGAGATTCTGACAAAGCAGAGCTTAAGCTCTGTAAGCTCTTTTGACCTTCTTAATAATAATAGCTAACATTTAGTGAACGCTTAATATGTGCAATACATTATCTTATTAAATCTACCCTCCAACCTCTTGAGATCTGTATTATAAATATCCTCACTTTACAGATGAGGACACAGAAGTTTAAAGAGGTTAAGCAGCTTGCCCAAGGGAGTAAGTAAGGAG
The DNA here is from genome assembly GCF_028021215.1 of Eschrichtius robustus. Lineage (NCBI taxonomy): Eukaryota > Metazoa > Chordata > Mammalia > Artiodactyla > Eschrichtiidae > Eschrichtius > Eschrichtius robustus. The sequence continues at coordinate 64,317,605 of NC_090832.1, read as the reverse complement.
CAAAATTCCCAACTCAAGTGTGTCTAAGCGCAGAACTGAGCTCTCTCTATACTTTTGTCTCCTTCTTAATCACAGGAAAATAAGCATTAGACATAGAGGTGAAAATTAATAAATTATTATTTTATAGTTGTAGATGTTCTATGTGAAGTCCTCTGGTCACATGATTTATTTTATTCAGTCACAATACAAGGTATCGCTTGTATACCTACAAGCAAGATATGATTTTATATATACTCTCTGATTCCATATGATTTTGGAGATAATAAAGCGATAGTCAAGGTCACTACAAACTATAGAGTAATTTACCTCTTGGTTCATTGCTTTCTCAGTTCTATAACAAAGGAATACTTTTATAATTTAAGAATAAAAATAAATAGCAGTGAACAGAATCAGATACCATTTTGTAAGGCAGTAACTAGCGATAACCTTCAGAGGTCACCACCTTTAAACGACAAGGGAAGCTTTCTTCATGAGAACTTAACGTTCTATCTGTATGATTTCCCCTAACTTTTCTTCTTTCGTGTTCCTTTCTCTGTAATTCTTTTTTCTTCTTTCTGTGTCTCTACTCATATGACTCATATGACTCCTCTGGGTCAGAAGTGAGGCACCAATCTTTAAAACAGCTCTACTAAAAGCATGTTCTGGCCAGGAAAAATAAATGGAATCTCCTTGACTTTTTCCCTCAACTTCCCACTCACTACCTAATTTACCACTGCCAGTATTAAGGGGGCTCCTGTCTACAGATCTAGAGACATCCCACAGGTGTTCTCATGAAGCTGGCCATCTCCACACTTGGTCTGACCACTGTAAACTCCACTAGGCTTCACCTTCTATCCCACTTCTACCTCGTAGAGAGGACCCCTGGCCTATCTCCTGTTACCACTTCCTTTTGCACAATACAAAGTTTTTTTGTTACCCTATTTCTCTTCCCTGCCTTTCTTTTAATTTTTTACTTCCCTTCTCTGTTTCTTCACCCTCTACCATATTTCTTACTTTCTTCCATTCCTATTTCTCTTGATTCTAATATACCATTAAATTTTTTAAATATGTATTTTTCATTCAAAACTGTTATATGTTCCCTATTCTTTATTTTAAAATTAAATGAATCAAATTTTTGTTCAAATCTGTTTTATATCCCTATTACTTACTCAAAACAAGATGATTCTGAGTTTTTGTGTTGCTTTTCTCTCAAAGTAATAAAGAACCTCTAATTATAGATTTATCTATGCAAATAGAGCATTTCTTTATTTGTGTTGGCCATTGGCCATGAGTCACAGAATTCCCTACCTCATACTAATTATTTATTAGAATCAAAGTTTCTACATTTCATTTGATAGACCTTATCAAACAATCTGCATTCTCTCTCTAAACATATTGTAATTCTGAATTTCCACAGAGAATCACATTATTATAAGCATATCAAACATGTGAAAAGATGTATTTAAAAAGAATTAGGTTGGAGTAGTAATTCTGAAGCTGGGTGTGTATGTGCCCATATCTATGTCTGTGTGTGCACTTTATTATTTTTCTGCCAGATGTCCACCAAAGCAAATAGTAATGGGCATAACATTATGCTAATTATGGAATAAACTATAGAACTTGTCTCAAAGATTATATGATGATTATGTTCATAACTCTAAAAGTGTATGTTTCATGATTATTTCTGTTAGAATTGTCTTCTTTTTAGCCTCAGTGCCATCCAGATCTACAAAAAAATCCAAGTTTTCACTTGTATTCAATTAACAAACTAGTTAATTTTAGCTCAAATGGAATAAAAAGCTGCAGGCTTTTAGAATCGCCTCCTCCTCAGGGGTTGTGAGTTGCTGTTACAAGGTAGACAGCCTTGGAGAAAGGCGATCAGATCTGTAATCTTTATTCCATGCTTCCAGGTCATGTGGCTTTAAGCAAGACATTTAATTTCTGTTAACATTTATTTTCCTCATATTTAGATTGAGAGTGGTGATGACTGTGTTATAAAAGAGCAATCCCCAGCTTCTGGTGTGCAGAAAAAGAAAATCAGTAAAAAGTCACTAAAAACAAAAACAAAACAAAAGGCAGATTCTGGCCCAGTTCTCAAGTTCTCAAAAGATTCTGACTCACCAGTCCTCGCTGAAACAGCTTGAGTGACTCTGACAGAGAAGTAACTTGGACTATGAAGAACACTTCATATTCTTGTGAGGAGTTAATAAATAAAGTGACCTGGCACAGATAGGCATTTTCAAAGGAATTATGCCACCAGGTTGCAGACTATGTAATTTATGGAAATATACTAAAATAATGAACCAAGGGGATCCTGGGGTATAGTCCACAATACTTGTTATGGGGTATTAGAAGGAAAACATGTATCTCACTATTTTAAAGATGGAGTTATGTGGAACAGGTACTAAATAAGGCATTTAAAAAATTCCAGGGCTTCCCTGGTGGCGCAGTGGTTGAGAATCTGCCTGCCAATGCAGGGGACATGGGTTCGAGCCCTGGTCTGGGAAGATCCCACATGCCGCGGAGCAACTGGACCCGTGAGCCACAATTACTGAGCCTGCGCGTCTAGAGCCTGTGCTCCGCAACAAGAGAGGCCGCGACAGTGAGAGGCTCGCGCACCGCGATGAAGAGTGGCCCCCACTTGCCGCAACTAGAGAAAGCCCTCGCACAGAAACGAAGACCCAACACAGCCATAAATAAATAAAAATAAATAAATAAATAAATAAAAGGAACCTCTGCTAATCTGGGCATAAAATAATTAAAAAAAAAAAATTCCAGAATCTTAATTTGAAAAGTATTGTATTGTACTATTTGATATAGATCAATGCTATTCTGATAACGAAAGATCAGAAGTAACAATAACACAACGAGGATGGGACAAAATTTAGGAATGTTAAAGGGATAGAGAAAATTAAGTCATAATTAATAGAGTCTTATAAATTATTACACCTTGGTGTAATTAAGTACAATCAAACAAATGTCACAATAATGGGAAAATTGACACAACTATCCTACAAATCAATAAGAATTGATATAATTATATTGTTACAGATAAATTACTGTTAAATTATTACAAAGGACAAAAACAAAGTTTATTTTTAAGGAAAGATAGATACTTAGAGAAAAAACTTCTTCATTAATAATTAGAGTCATGCACAATTATGCAATTTAGAACAATTTTAATGATTGACTTTACATCCATTAATCTAATAAAAATCATTAACTGTGGTTTGCCAGGCTATGCAGAAGCATGCACATGTTAAGACTTGTTAGTGGTTGTAAATCTGTTCAGTTATTCTGGAGAACAATCAGACAAATATAGCAAAGTTTATGAAGTACATATTGAATAAAAGGTATAGAATGCCCTCAGGTCAGTATTTTGGAAATATATCCAATGAAACAAACATCCTAAAATATAAAATGCTGCTTAAAGAAGTGCATAATATTGAAAAAAATCTTACGGGGGCTACTTAGTAGACAAATTGAAAATCACATAAAAAGGAAAACGTTTACTAAAATGAATGAATGAAATTGATGGAATGCAATATAGCTATTAAAAAAGTCAAGTATAAAGAAAGTATAAAAACTGACATACTTTAGATCACTGGTTACAAAGTCTATGTTCTTTCCACATTTAATATTTAAAATATTTGGCCAACACTTTAAATTGCTTTGAAATTATTTCCTTAATTGCTTATAATAATGTGTAAGATATTTCAGAAAAATGAACTCTATTTGTAAAACACTACTTTGGAATTCTCAACCAAAAAATACTAATTAAGACTGGACTGTACGTTTCCTGGTTTAGTCCTTCCTTACTGGGATTAAAGATAGATTTAAGGTTACAGAATTGATTGCTTCAAGTGATTTATTAATTTGATGAAGCAATTAGCTAGTTGTTTGTTTTCACTAAATTAACTGCTGGAAAAATTAACCAAATTCATTTAGTTGTTTGCTGACATAACCTTAATAATATTAACTTTCTTCCTTAGTTTGTTCCAAGTGAGAAATTGGATCTCAATCACAGAAATCATGAGGATATAAAACATGGAAAAGTGTACTTTATTTATTTATTAATATTTTGAGGTAATTTTTATATGGAAATATATAACATGCATACAGAAATAACATAAATCATGTTTATGCAGTTCAGGGATCGTTCACAAAGTAAAAATAACTGTGTAATCCGCACACAAATTGAGAAACACAATATGACTAGAATGCCAGAAGCACCCTTGGGAAAGGGTACTTTTAGTTCAGTTGATATTTTCTGTTAAATGCAGTTAGACCCTGAGATATAAATGATTGAAAAAATAATAATTACAAACATTTGACAACGTTCATCATAGTTCTGCTATGACAATATGTTGGTACTTCATACTGGCTATAAAGGTAGCATAACTTCAGGAACAGGAGTATCCAAATTTTAGGAAGTATCGTAATTGCTACATGACACACCATAGTCTCTAATTTTTGCATTTACAATATGTAATGTGGTTTTATTCATGAAAGCAAATAACCATTAGGCAAAAAAAAAAATCCAGTTATTGGTATCTGAGTATCAGAAGTTGTTCTATTTTGTTGCCATATATTTTACCTAAAAAAAGGTCTGTGCTGAATTAAATGAATATTTTTAGAACAAAACCTTCTACAAGTCTATCAATGGATGAAATTTTCCTTCTACAACTGTAACATTCCTTTTTGTTCTCAATATTAAAACATATATGGTGAAAAGAAACAGAAGTTACTAAAGCAACAGAAAAGATCTATCTTCATGAATCTCTATTTCTCTATATAAATTTTGCCTTTTAAGGATGGTGGGACTTTTCAAATGGCCTTGATTCTGTTAGCACTGGATAGACGTTAATGTAAAAATCTGGGAGCCAGAGCTATAGTAACAAGTTTCTGAAGGCAATCTATGATATGATTCCCATCACATGACCCCCAAATTACCAGTGACATCAAATAAACTCAAGAACGTTACTGATGCCAACGTACAAACTACTCATATTTTCCGCTTCAGTTCTCAAAGGAGGCTATTTTAAGCTTCAGAAAGAAGGGTTAAGTAGGCATCAAAATGGGAAGTCCTTTTTGCATTGGGTAACATAATTGAACCTTGGTACAGTGCAGGATTTGGGAGGGAAAACCTTATTAAGTAGCTTTTCCATAAACCACTAAACGAGTTCACCTCAGTTCTCAGTGACAATGATAATATTTAAGAGCCTAAACAAACAAACAAAAATGGTATCTGCCCCATTACCACAATAATAATTGAGATCTTCTGACAGGATAGATTTTCTGCATCCTCACGAATTTTATGATTTTGAGTCAAAGTAGGAATCAATAATAGAAGACTTGTATGGTGTAACTAGAAGAGAGAGTGTGAAAATATTCAGGCTTGATCTGCTTGATAAGGTCTGTAAAGGGAAAAATACAGCGAGGAAAATCACTGAAGTCCTTTCATATTATTATTGATCTCTGATGCTTTCTGAAGAAGAGGTTTAGTTCTAGTTTCAACTAAAAATGAACCACATAGAACTGGAGGCAGGGGTACTGGGGAACAGGGCTATGCTAGCTCCTTTTGAGAATGAAGTGACGATTTGGAACTTCTCGTGTGCCCTCTCTAAGTAATGTCTCCCCAAAAAATTTTAGGTGAAATTTTGCAGATAACTCTCATGTGATATTTGTACTTTATTGGTTTATGTAAAGATACCCCTAATAGCTTCTGATAATGATTTTTAATGACATGCATTTTATTAACACACATTTGGAAAACCATTCCTTACAGATACTGTGGTATGCATATAGATGTTGTTGCACCTGGTAATAACTCTGACGCCCACGGATGAAAGTCACTGATCCAGATTTCTAGCAAGGGAAAATTTTACAAAATAAAACTAATTTGAAGTGTATATTCAGCACAAGTTGTCTTCTAAGAGGGCATTTAAAAAATTTGTTTACAAAAGAAATAATCAAATTAGAAGATCTTATGAAATAATGGACAGGTGATGTTATTCAGTTGAGGAGGTGGAAGTTTGGAGAATGGTTTGGTGTTCTGCATCATGAATGGATGGAAGAGTGAGAATCTGGGTGACAACTGGAAAGTGGGAGCATAAATGAAGGAAGCCTAATATTACAGTGTGAAAACAGCATAGGGAGAGCTTATGGATTTGAAGCACAAAAGTCAAATTTTGAGAGGAATGCCTAAGGTAAGATTTTGAACTGAATTACTATAGACAATTTTATAAATTCTCTACTAGCATCCCTCTGAAATCTTGAGTGTATTGCTCATAGATTCTTCGAGTAGGAGAGGATTTTCTAATAAAAATGTTCTGGTTTGGCAAGAGTGAAAGGAAGCTTTCTCTGGGAACAGTCTAGGAATGACGCCAGACATGACTGAGTGGAGGCTTTTTCATATTCTTCTCTTTTACTACTTGGATCTGAGAGTGGAAACAGTGGTTGATATTCATAGATAGCAGTGCAGTCTATAACTGATAACTCTCATGAATCATTTTGCCCTTTTAGTAATGGGATGGGTCAAGTGATTTCAAAGCCTTAGAGATTCCAAAGGAAAGTAAAGGGCTTCCTCTCTTGAAGAGTGTTGTATGGAAATTCAATATTTTTATATCAATAAAGCTAAATAAAATAGGAATGCAACATGGTCAAGATTTATGAGTTTTAATTTAAGGTAAAAGCCTCTGTTGCAATATATAATAATGTGAGAGAATTATATCTGATTCAAATAAAAATATACATGTATACACACATAAATCTATTATTATCTAAGTAAGAATACCTCATTTTACAGACACCTTTTGCCATGGTTGGACATGCATCTTTCCTGTTGTAATCTCAATTTTTTTAGGAGAAACATATGTTATCCAAAAAGGAGAAAGAACAATTTTTTTATAGATGTAGTCCTATATTAGATTATGTATAAGTTATGACATTCATTCAAGGGAAGATTTTTTTTTTTTTGATGTGTTGTCAAGGGACATGGTTAAGATAAAGAGAAAGGTTTATATTTACCAGCAAGAGTTCACCTCACCAGAAATGTGGATAGATTCCAGGAATTAAATAGAAAGAGGATCTTAGACTGGGAACCATTTACCAATACAGTCTGGGGGAAATTAGAAAAAGCCCTAAAAGTCTTGTTGAAATAATCTTAATGTAAATTAGCCACAAAAGGACAGAATAGATTGCTCTTTTTGTGATGCACTGTTGTCACTTGGCCAGTGGTTTTCAAGCAATAGTGCGCCTCAGGAATACCTGGAAAAACCTCAAATTGCAGTTGCTCAACTTCTACCCCACAGATGATAATTTAAAGATCCCAGAGTAAGCAGGCAGGCAGGTTGTGGTCAGATGCAAAAGGAAACACTAGTCTAGGTTTCCAAGATGGTTGCAAACATGCCATTTTCCCTCCAAATTAAAGACCTTGATTTGACCTCTGGGCCTCAAGCAGTAGTCCTTGGATAGAACGAGAAGCTGATTTTTTTTTTTTTTTAGTGAAAATAGAGAAGTAACTTTATTTTTTTTTTTCTTTTACATTGGAGTATAGTTATTAACAATGTTGTGTTAGTTTCAGGTGTACAGCAAAGTGATTCAGTTATACAGATACATGTATCTATTCTTTTTCAAATTCTTTTCCAATTTAGTTTATTACAGAGTATTGAGCAGAGTTCCCCGTGCTATATAGTAGGTCCTCTTTTTTCTTATTATTATACACTTCTCACATAGTCAGAATCATACTATTTATATCCTTTCTTTCCCCCATATCCATTCACCATGAGCATTTCCTGATGGCAAACTGAATTATTGAAATTAGGATTTAGTTGAGAGTAACAATGGCAACAGCAAAAAAATTCCATCACATTAAAATCAAAATGTTTTCCTAACTGAAAGAAGTTAGTCTACAAGCTATATACGGTACTTCCTAGTGACAGAGATCAGGCTCCTTCTATCTTGTTCTCCACAGGAAGCTCCCAATCCTGGGGTCATTCCATAGTCTGGATGGCTGCTGGATCTCTAACTGGTATATGTTTGTTAATATAAGGTTTGCCCTCTTTAACAACATGAAAAAATTCACTCATTCACCTCAATTTAGAAGTGACCACCCACGCTCACTTAAAAATCTTGCCTAAATGTTGGCCATGTGTCAGCATTTTTTACTTACTTTATAAACAACTATATCTACACAGCATGACATCATCCTATATTGGATATCAATAACTGCAACTGTAGGAAGATTCTTCCATTAGTGGTTTTATGCTAGTAACTGTGAAAAAAAAATACTCGAAAAGTTTCCATATTTAGGATATATACACTTTAAGTATCAGAGTTTGGACACAAGATTCTACATCCACCTAAAATGTACTTTTACTGAACTATGATGGGCAATTTTATAAAGCACAATTTCTGAAGGACAACAGTAGAGTAGATTAAAGCAATGGGCCCTTCAGTTAGTTTTATACAAAGGTTGTCAAAATTTTGCTTTCTCAGTGTTGAAGAAAAAAATATTACTAAGGTAGAAAATTTAATGATTGCTGAAATGGTTAAAACCTCTAGATACTTTCTCAAGTGAAAAACAGTAGCTCAAACTAACTGTTTCATTTGCTATAAACAGTGTATATCCATTCATGTATATGGCCATTCACACAACTAGTACCCATAGAGCAACATGGGAAAAAGCATGATGAATTGACATCCAACAAAATTGCTTTAAAAGTGGATATTACACATTTAAATATTTTTCTTTCAAGTGTATTTCTAGCACTAATTTGTGCACAAAAAAAGAAACTGTAATAGCATATTACTACTATTTTTCTGCCTTATTAGACAAGATAAATTGTATAATCTTCTTTTATAGCACAAAATGAGGTAGAGCGTCATTTAATTACCTATGAATCAAGGCAATTTAGGTAACTTTCTGATCACTATCACAGAGAATCAAGGAACCAAAATGCTCAATAATCAATAACAATGTCAACCACAAAACAGTTAAGGCCTTGCAATTTTCCTGGAATAGTAGGGTTCATAGATTATTTTCACTGCCCTAAAAAATCTGTTTGCTCCACCTATTTCTCTTTCCCCAATCCCCAACCCTTGGTAACCACTAATCTTTTTACTATCTCAGTTTCGCCTTTTCCAGAACGTCACAAAGTTGGAATCATACAGTATGCAGCCTCTTCAAATTGGCTTCTTTCACTAAGTAAATATGCATTTAAGTTTCCTCCATGTCTTCAGGACATCCATTTACTTTTAATCTAGATGTGTCTTTGTATTTAAACTGGGTTTCTTAGATTACATACAGTTTTTGATCCACTCTGACAATCTCTGTCTTTTAACTGGTACACTTGAACAAATGACATTCACAGCAATTATTGACATAGTTGTATTAATATCTATTATATTTGTTACTGTTTTCTATTTGCTGTCCTTATTCTTTGTTCCTATTTTTTCCACTTTTCTGCCTTTTGTGGTTTTAACTGAGCAGCATTTATGATTCAGTTTCTCTTCTTTCTTAGCATATCAGTTATACTTCTTTTTTTTACTTTTTTATTGTGAGCTCTAGAATTTACAATATACATTTAGACCTAATCCAAGTCCATTTTCCAATAACATTGTACCACTTTGTGAGTATTGCATCTTATAACAAAATACTCGATTCCTCCCTCCCTTCCCTTGTATCACTGCTGTCATTCATGTCATATACACATATATAAGCATAGATAAGCATGTATACACATAAGACATATACATATACATACATAATAAAAAACATTGTTGGTATCATTAGTTTGAACAGTTATCTGTTAGATCAATTAAGAATAAAAAATAATTAAGTTTTTACTTTACCTTCACTTATTTCTTTTCCAATGCTTTCCTTACTTTATGAAGATCTGGGTTTCTCACCTATATTCTATTCCTTCTCTTTAAGGAACTCCTTTTGACATTTTTTAAGGCAGGTCTACTGGCAACAAATTCCTTCAATGTTTGTTTGTCTGAGAATCTTTAATTCTCCTTCACTTTTGAAGGATAATTTCACAGGGTACAGAATGACAGGGGTTTTTTTTCTCTCAACACTTTAAATATTTCACTCTATTCTCTTCTTTATTGCATGGTGTCTGAGGAGAAGTCACATATAATTTTTATCTTTGTACCTCCATAGCTAAGGTGTTTTCTCCTTCTGGTTTCTTTCAGGACTTTATCTTTGAATGTCTATATTTCGAAAATGATATGTCTAGGTGTAGCATGTGGGTTTTTTGTTTGTTTGCTTTTGTTTTTATCCTACTTGGTGTCTGAGCTTCCTGGATGTGTGGCTTGGTGTCTATATAGATTTGGGAAATTCTCAGACATTATTGCTTCAAATATGTATTCCATTCATTTTTCTCTTTCTACTTTTTCTTATTTTCCCATTACCCATATACTACAACTTTTGTAGTTGTCTCACAGTTCTGGGATATTCTGTTTTTTCAGTCTTTGTTCTATTTGCCTTTCAGATTTTGAGGATTCTATTGACACACCCTCTAGCTCAGAGATTTTTGCTTCAGCCATGTACAGTCTACTAATAATAAGCCCATCAAAGACATTCTTCATTTCTGTTATAGTATTTTTGATCGCTAAGATTTTTTTTTATTCTTTCTTAGAATTTCCATCTCTCTGCTTGCACTGTCCATCTGTTTTTGCATGCTTTCTACATTATCCATTAGAGCCCCTAAAATATTAATCATCGTTGTTTTAAATTCACAGTCTGATAATTGCAACATCCCTGCCATGTCTGGTTCTGATGCCTGCTTTATCTCTTCAAATTGTGTATTTTGCCTTTTTCTATGCCTTGTAATTTTTACTACCAGACATTCTTTGCTCTAGGTAAAGAACTGCTGTAAAGAGGCCTTTAGTAATGTGATGGTGAGATGTGAGGGGAGGTGAAGTTTTCTATAGTCCCATGATTAGGTCTCAGTCTTTCAGTGAGCCTGTGTCTCTGGACTGTGAATTTCACATCTTTCTTCACCTTAGTATTTTTTTTATCCCCCTTATGTTGGACAAGATGGCTAGTTTGGGCTGGAGTTGGTATTTCCCTTCCTCCTACTTAGTTAGACTCTCATAATACCCCAGCAGGTTGTGTTCTGATTAACTAGCTTCCCTCGAGGGCAGACTTTATTAAGAAAACCAAAGGGAAAAATGGTTCCCTTTTAGGCTCCCCCTGCCAGAAGCCAGAGGAGTCCCCATGCCCCAGGAACTGGTAGGGCTCACAAATTGTGAGGGGGGGTGTTTCTATGACTGGAGTTTTTAACTCTGAGTTGTCTGCATTGAGCCTCCTACAATTCATCAATTATAGTTCAGGTTCTCCTACACCAGTACTAGTTACCTAGTTATGGGGTATTTCTGTTCCTGAGTCTCTGCTCTGGTAAACACAACTCCTTGTATTTGCCTGACTCTCCAGTCTTGGGGGCATTGGTTTGTCCTGCGTCCTCCCTTCTCTTATGTATCCAAGATTTGTTGACTTATATAAGTCTGTTCCGCTTTTTACTTGCTAGGGTTGGGTGGTGACTTCCATGTATACAACTAGAAACCAGAAGTCCTTTAATAAGCTTTTTATTCTGGAATAGCTCCTGATTTTTTCCAGAGTTCTAAAGTGTTTATAAATATTTACTTCTAGGAATCTATCCTAAAAACTTGATATAAAATGTAGAATAAAAAACTTACAATAGCTATTAATTTACTAATCCATCCTTTCATCCAAGTTTTAAGATCCTGCTACAATTCAGACAAACAGGTCTAAGTTCTCAGATGCAAAGATAATTGAGGTGAAACCTCTATGCATCATGAGCTCACCAATAAGGAACATAAGCATGCTTTCCACTCTAATTATGTGTCTTTAAGGAAAAACAATAACCGTTCAAAAAATCAACTACTTATAGTGGCTCACCTCTGCCAACCAGAACTCTCCCTCACATTTTCTAAACCTTATTCCACTCTGGCTCCCTACTCACCTGATTCTAAACTCTTGATTCTGTATCAAAGAGCAATTTGTGGGAGATGCCTGGCATCTATTTTCTTGTCTTTTGACAACAAAACCCAATTGCCTTTTAGGAAACTACCAGACATTCTTTGTCCACAATCAGGGTGGAGTGTTAATCTAGGTTCTATGCTTGAGCATGATGTTAGAAATGACCCAGTCTACACAGATTGATTGTTCCTTCTCCCTGGAATTTAAATCTTGAGCAGAGAAAGCTAAGCTAGCAATTGTACTGGGATGAAGCTGGAAATTAGTTGTTACTGTGTTTTTAACCTAGATCTTGGGTGGCTATGACTACTGATCTTTACCCAGCTGGGTTTTCTAGATTTTGTGTTAATTTCTGTGAGTCCTGCTAAATCCTTTCCATTGATTCCCTTCTGGTCTGAGTTACTTGGAATGTATTCCTCTTGCATGAAAAGAAATAATTTTAATCAATATGTCCATATTTGGTATCTACCCTGCCCTTTTATTCACTCTTGAGAGTTTTATTTTTATTTTATTCTCGGTGTCTTCTAAGTAAATAATCACTGCCACCCCAAAGAGATTTAACTTGGAAGTCTTCTTCTGACTCTGGCTCAGAGCTCCTTCATGGTCACTTCCACAACTCCTGGCATAAAATACCTAGTATGCACTCTAATCAGGGCAACTCATGCCTTGTTGGAGATTTGGCATTAAATGTATACCAAAACTTTATAAGAGTAACAATATAATAAAGTATTCACAAAAGAAAAACATGCATTCTCCAAAAAACCGAAAATGAATTTCAATATCATCTTCCGCCCCTTCACATGACCTTGCACTTAGCATTCTGACCATACCAACCATTATCCCTGAGCAAACTGTTTCATTCATAACTCCATGCACTTGCAACACAATTTCCTTAGCCAGAATATCCTTTTCATCTCTTCTCCTAATCTCTTCCTATAAACTTCACACCATATACATATCACAAGTGATAAGTATGTAACCATTTATGGGATTCTTTAGTATTTTAAGGCCCTGTGTTAGCTTTACGTGGTATATCACATTTAAGCCTCATAAAAATACTATGAAGTAGGTACTGTAAAGTCTACTTTATAGATGGGGAAACTAGCTTTGTAATACCATGGAGTAGGGAAGTACCAGAAGCTGGATTTTGAGTCAAAGCAGATGTAGCCTATAGATTGTGTTCCTAGTGACTACAGTAAACAGACTTTTCATGTGGATATTTAGCTATGTGTCTACACTTAAAAATTATAATTGTTTATATACCATATGTAATTGTATATATCTTAATTTTTGTTAGAGAATTTTGATTAGATAAGTTCTTCCTCTAGCAAACCTTATCTGGTCTCATTAATATTTCTAATCATTTTCTCACTAGTGCAACAAGTGTATCACACCTTGTTTAGTCCTTATTTCATTCTAATTTTATTATACTTAGCTCTTTATATCTCTGTCTTCTACATCAATCTTTAAGTTTCTAAAAAGTAGAAAATTGGTTATGGCAGGGAAGGTGTGAAATATCTAGTAAAGGGCATGAACCTTCAAGCCAGGTATGTCTGGACAAAAATCCTAGATTTCTACTTACTACTAGTGTACCCTAATAGTCTTCTCCCTAGACTTAGTTTTCTTATATGTAAAATGAGGATTACAATACTTACATTGCAGGGTACTAAGGAGTGCCTTACCTATAGCAGGCACTGAGTAATTACTTATTGAATCAATGCTATTTAAGGATTCAATATAAGCTACTAGTCTATTTTAACTTCCATTTATCTCATCTCTTTAAGATCTTACAGAACGTTTTCACTTATCTCTTTAGGATCTTGTAGAATGTAACATTATGTACATCTTGCATTGTACAAAGTATAGATAATGTAATAAATCTAACTTTTTAATATATAAATCTCATAAATATGATTACAGCAAAAGTAGTATATGAAATATTTTAATGACTACATTTGAATGAATTAAAAGGAATGAACTAATCCTCAGTGCAAATATATGTATACACACACACACACACACACACACACACACACAGGGTTTCAAAAATCAGTCTCATTAACCTTATATTTTGGCCTGTGGACCATAGCTCTCTATTTTTTTTTACTGGATAGTTGTAAACAAAATTTTAATCTTTTTGCACTACACTTCTGCACCTTTCCACCTACTTGCCCCTCTTCCAGATATAACAATGTTGCATCATCTTGTGTGGTTAAAGTGTGACCAAATGTAATTTAGTAAGAAGAGAGGTGAAGTGACATGGAGTATGAAATTTAAAAATGCGATATGGGGATACATGTGTATGTATAGCTGATTCACTTTGTTATAAAGCAGAAACTAACACACCATTGTAAAGCAATTATACTCCGATAAAGATGTTTAAAAAAAAGAATGTCACACTGCTTTTCATATTGAATACGTAGCATTAATTCGCATTGCAAGCAACTCAATGCAAATATTTTGTTGCAAAATAGAGGAAAGTAAGGAACTTTCTTATATTCACTGCAGCTGTGGGGAAATTTGAAAAACTGATATTCAAAAAATCAGACACAGGCACTTAGCTATGTACTGAGATTCAACTTCTGGCAATTTGAATACACATTCCTCACCCGATTATACTCATGCTATCAATTTAGGTCACTGACAGGTATCTGGCATCACATGGATGTATCTATGTGATTCAGGCTGATTTCTGATGGGATCTCATAAGGCTACAGTTTGGCCCCTTAGTTCTGCCTTTACCTTGCATACTTCCTTGCCCAGGACAATGTCTTTTCTTTTTGACAGCTATATACAGGAGGAATATATATATTTGTGAGGGAAAAGAGTCAATCTTAGCTGACTGCAGGCAGAAAAAAGGATGAAAAAATAGAAAAGAAGTGTCAATGGATATTAGAATATATTTCCAATTTCTTGGTCAGACTGGCAAGAGATATATATACATATTTTCAAAAAGAGATATTTACAAAACTGCTTTTCAACAATTAACATATGTTGGCATGTGAGTTTAGTAGGTTAAAATATAGGCTCACTGTTTCAATCTCAATTGTGAGAGTATATCTGAGCTTCCTGGTTTATACAATGAAATCCTATTCTCCATCCCACATTTCCCAAATAATCTAGCCTCTTATAAGAAAGACTTGGAATGTCTACTTATACATTATTTCCATTGCAAGCATGGACATATTGGACGCCTAATTACAATTTGGGAGTTACATCAATTATAACCTCACTCCACGCTTCAGATAACATAAATCTCGGGGGATATGTGAATGATAAATCATTGAGCAATTCTGCTAAAGCCAGATCAATGAAAATCTTAGACTGAGAAGAATTCTCCTCCATTGGCCACATAATCTAGGTATAACCATTTAAGCAAGGCATTCAACAAGTACCTCAGGTACCAAGGATATGTCTTTGAAGGAGCATATGTGATTGCATGTTTAAATTCTTTGCTTGTTAACACCTAGTCTCAATTCCTCAAAGCTATAAATCAAGTCCTCAAATATCCTTCAAAACGCTGGATGAAAGGAATAAAAGCAATACTTTAGTTCCCACTGCAATCCACAGTTAGACAGTAAATGTTGGATTTGTGGCCAGGCAAACTTTTGATTTTGTGGATTTCAGATCAAACTCGATACTTTCTACTTTATCTTTGGCACAATTCAAACCGAAGCTTTGAGGCTTCTAGACCTTGTAAAGCACCAGGTAAAGTATATCAAAGGATAAAAAAATTCAGTGCAAATCAGATTGGTACAGTTATTTTATAGGCATATTCTCTTATATAGTCAAGGCATAATGTGAAGCTGCTTGTTCTGAACTACCCACGAAAACAGAATTATTTTGTTTCAAAAATAAAATATTTAATAATTGTTTGCTAAGATCTATGCTTGAAACAAAGGAATTTATAATGAGAAAATTAAAGTTGATCAGTTTCTATAAAAAGCAGTGACCATAAATTGACTAAATATTTTTTTTCCAAATTCTATGTACCTGATGTTTATCCTTAGATTTAAATTATTATAAAATTGATATTAAAATTATATTTTAAAATTGTATAAATTACAATAGGACTTTGTTTAGGTTTTTTCATTTAACTCAATTTATTCATTGTCAGGACCCATGCACTACAGAAATGTGAATTTTTGAATAAATTATGTTAAAATACTATGCATTGGGTTCTTTAAAATGATGTTATTTTATTGTGTTCCAATAGGTAATCAGATGCAACTTATTTTACTTCCAAATAAACCACCTTCTCTAGAAAGTATGCACAGAAAAGTACAGCTTTTATATACTTTTATATGAGATAGCAAAAGATTTTAATCTAACTTGTCTAGATAAAGTATTCATAATCATTTCATTGGCGTTAACTCTATACTAGCTCTAAGACAAACTAAATTTTCACACAAAAATAGAAAAAAAAACCAATATTCACTTCAGAAGATTTAAATTTTGTAGAACAGTTCCACAGTTTCGGGGAAAATAATTATTATAAACTAACAGAATTACTTTTAAATAAAATAAATTATATTTAATTATGTAACTTTGTTATATATCTGCCTTAAGACAGTTTTTCTCTGTCAAGCTCTTTTGTTCAGTGAGAGCATAAATTACATATTTAGCGTGCACTTTGTTTCATGGTTATTCAGATGTGTATTATGTATTCTATTTGGCTCATTGGGTGTTGGACATATACAGACAAAATAAAAAGCCAGCCTATTACCATACTGTAGATAGTGGAAAAAGACACTAGCCTCCTGGGTCAGAGGCAAACTATTTTATTATTTAGGACCAAAGCAGTAGCTTGAATGTAGTCAGCATAAACTTCACACTGCTTCCCTATGTCCCACAAGTTCCACTAGGGTAGCACAGTGCCTATGGTGGATAACTGTATACACAGTGGGTTTTGTTAATGGAAAACTTGCTAGATTTGCCACTTTTATAGTAAACAAAAGAATGCCTGATTTTTGTCTGGAGAGAGATGTTCCCTCATCCCTCATGGTTGCTCGTTGCAAATACAACCCTAAGAAATGGCCCAAATAAAGAGCATTCAGAGACTTCATTTTTTGGAATACCCAGAAAGAATTTTAAGGGCCATGGTAGATTACCAATCCAACCGACTGTTTAAGAAAGTGTATACATGTTTGAAAATTTTAAATAGAAACAAATAAAAAACCCTTAAAAATGACATAGAAGCTTTATAAACCAACCAAATTAAACTCATAGAAATGAAAAATACCATAAAGGTGAATTAAATGGATAGATAAAACAGTAGACTAGTCAAATAGAGAAACAGTAAACTGGAAGATCAGAAGAACCTATCCAGAATAAGCACAGTTATAAAGATAGACATTTTGAAAGACACGGTAAAAAAAAAAAAAGAGAATACACAATTAGATCAAACACTTAGCAGAGCCCTAGAAATGGGCAAGAGAAATTTAGGTAGAGAAAGTATTTAAGAGACAATGGCTGAGAATTTTCCAAATTGAACAAAAGACATCATACCCATATTAAAAAAAAAATCCCAAAGAATCTTTAGCAGGTTAAATAAACTGTAATCTACACCTAGACTCAACATATTGAAATTATTAAAAGACAAAGCCAAAGGGTAAAATATTAAAATAGGTGAAAAGATGGGAAAGAGAAAGATTTCTTACAAAGAAACTACATTAGGTTGACATCTGAATCCTAGAATCAATGTTGGCCATTTAACAGTCATATAGAAATATGTAACAGTCATATTTGTTTCATATAGAAACAAATAAAAAAACCTTTAAAATGACATAGAAGCTTTACAAACCAACCAAATTAAATTAAAAGAAGTAATCCCTCAAGTCAGGATATTTGATACTCTATAGACTTGTACAGAATACAGTGATGCTCTCGTGGAGGGATTCATATCATGCACTGCACCACCTTCTTGCCATCTGCTTTCTCACTGGGCTCTTCCTTTTCTCTTCCTCTTGCTCTTTCTGTTCTCTATTTCTCACAACCAAGAATCTTTGAAATAGAGTCACTGCCAGAGTCAGTTCCTTCTCCCCTAACATTCTAGGTTTCACTCTAATCTAGATAATCAGTGCATATCTTCTAATCAAATAGTATATTTCTGAAATAAAATGTTCCAGAAATAAATTCTGGTTATTACTTTTTCACCTCACAACACACAAATGATTTTATAGCTCAATTATGCAATCAATTAATGCAAAGTTACTTCAAAGTTTCATCATTAAAAAAATATGGATTCTACAGGTATAAGTAGCAAGGTTGAAGTGACTCATGGCCTCATCATTTCATCAAGTCCAATCTTCTTTCTGATTTCTTATTGCAGTAAATATCTTCACTTTATAGTCACTTTTTAAAAGGTGAGGAACTTGAAGATCTTTATACAATTCCTTCCTCCCCCTCACTTTTCACATGCAATCAGCAACTATGTGAAGCTAATTCCATCTTCTAAATGTTCCTCAAATATGTCTTCTTTCTTATGCTATTTCACCATAATTTTTCAGCTGCAGCATACCAATAATACACCTTCATAACAACTGTCTTCAGGATAAGTTCAGGCTGTCTTCCATATCATTACTAAAAATCGTTCTAAAATTCAAATGCATTCCTCTACTTGGAATATTCACTCCATATATTATGTTTCTTCTAAATCACCATTAAGTAACTATGAAAAAAATCTATAAAAAGCAACTCAAGCATTAACTGAGAGAACAGTGGTCATATCCCCCAACCAAAGATTTGGTGTCATATCTTTGTAGTCACATAGGAACAGGGACATGTTTTTCATGGGCATATGAAAGTGTGTATCTTTCTCAGACCTTATTTTATCATAGTGTGAGTAGCGGTGTAATTTTCTACATCTCTCACTAGATAAGGAGTTTTCTAATGCCATGTATAACTAATATATATTCAGTGATTAGTAACTGCCAGGGAGTATGCTAAAACTATGCATGGATTACCTCATTTAATTGTCATAAACCCCATGAAGTGCATAGTTATTATGAACATTTTACAGATGAGGAAACTAAGTGTCACAGAAGTAAAGTAAGAACTTAGCTAGATGGTAATGAAGACAAAATTCAAACCTAGAGAAGGCAGCTCGAGAGCTAGTTTTCTTAACAACTATACTCCCTCCTTTAGAGTTCAAGAACCATTTCTCTGTTTCTATACCTTCTATGTCTAATACAATACCAGAAGAGTAATAGACATTCTGTAAATATTCACTGGATGATTACATGAATGAATGAATGATGAAGAGATGACTAATGAATATTTTAATAGAGTGCTTTTCACTTTGATAAGAGATTTGCATTAAATATAAGATTTGGCCAGCAAGAGTGTGTACTTAGAATACTAATAAAAACTGTATTTGAGTTAAACCTTCATAAAAGGAAAAAATATATTTTTTAAATTTGAGTATTATAAAGATTTAAATGATTTCTGGGTTTTGAATAAATGTATAAGACTCTGCTTTATGCACAGATACATTCAAAATACAGCCATACACAGAATGAGTCTGCAAAATTCTCTTTGCTTTCCCCCCTGCCCTACATATTTAGCAATTTCAGAGATGGTGACCATAAGCATCCTAAAAAAATATATCACCATATTCTTCATCTGTAAAATAAAGACAATGGGCTATACAGTCTCAAAGGTCCCTTCTAGTTCCATCATTTATAATCTTCTGACTTAACTTATATCATATGTTTTACTAGTGCACAGCATGTTTTCTTTTAGTTCCAGACTAATTTCTTTTTTTCCCTGAGTCTGCACACTAGTACTAATTGTCATGTCTAATCTGTAGGCCAATTTGTAAAGAAAAAAAAAATCCAATGGGGACACTGCAAAGAATCCACAATTTGAAGACAGTAGAGTGGGAGACATGCTGTGCCTGGATTGAAACAGCTGTTTCAAGAACCTTAAGTGTCTGAGAAAGTCATCCCCAGAAAGGCCATCCACTGTGCTTTGATCTCTCCACTGAAGCACTGGCTGCCCATATGCTTCGTGAAAGCCCAGTCTGTTAGACCCATGCCTAGGGCTAGTTTTCCCCTTGTTTCTGTCCAGGAAATGACACCAGAGTGTTTCTAAAGTATAAGTGAAAGAAAATTTCATTACGGTAGAGCTCTGAATGAAAGTGAGGTTACATGATATTACATTAATTGGGCTGAGTAAGTCAACATTGTGCTTTATAAGTGAATAAAGGGGAAAATTAAAAAAGAATAAAAGTGTAATGTTTAAGAACATGTGTGCAGAACTGGACGGTTTTTAAAATGCTTCTCAAATATTTTCTCTTTAATCCCCACAAGAGTCCTCTGAGTATACTCATAATTACTTCAATTTTATAGATGAAGGAACTGATTTTCAGAGAGTTGCTTAGGAGCCATAATTAGTAAATATGGGGTCTGGACTCAAATCTAAATCTCCTGTAACAAATTCCTTACTCTTTCCATCACTGCACATCAACCCAAGAGAGAGGATATACTCAAGGCATATTTAACTTCCTACAATAAATTATATATATATTTTAATGGCAAACTTTTATGGAAAGAAAAGTAATTTGCATGAGTTGCTATTTAAGAGACAGTTTTATGTAGCTTATCTCTATAAGAACACAAATTATTTTCACAGAATATTCAATTTATTATCTTACTCTCTATCATCGAAAAGAGTTAATTAAGAATATGATTGAGCATTGATGATGGAATGTAATCAAACATTATGTGATTCGTACAAAAATAACATTTAAAGTATCTTTAAATACTTAAAGTGGGGGCTTACCTGGTGGCGCAGTGGTTAGGAATCCGCCTGCCAATGCAGGGGACACGGGTTCGTGCCCCGGTCCGGGAAGATCCCACATGCCGCGGAGCGGCTAGGCCCGTGAGCCACAACTACTGAGCCTGCGCGTCTGGAGCCTGTGCTCCGCAACAGGAGAGGCTGCTATAGTGAGAGGCCCGCGCACCGCGATGAAGAGTGGCTCCCGCTCGCCGCAACTAGAGAAAGCCGTCGCACAGAAACGAAGACCCAACACAGCTGAAAATAAATAAATAAATAAATAAATTTATTAAAAAAAAAAAAAATACTTAAAGTGAATCTTTCTTCCTGAACCATGTAAAAAAGTCAAGGACATCGTTCTATCAGGACCAACTGACCTTAGACACCTTCCTTTGTCAGAAACCACTAACTGCTTACCTCACATAGTCGCCTCCTCTTGTTTACTAAAAGTACCTCAAAAAACTAAATACAGCATTTCCAAGATTTTCCATGCATATGACCTATAAGTTGCTAATAATAGTTGGATGGCTCCAAAGGAAGTTCTCGAAGTGTGAAAAACTCACTGGAATGTACATTTTGCCCTTTACCCTTTCCCTTTTTCCTGAACGGAAAGTAGGCATGTTGCTAGATATGGAGCTGCCAATTTGGGACTAGGAAGAGAGCAGTATGAAACACACTGTCTGCTAAGGATGGCTGAGAAAAGAAAGAAGGAACTTACTATTGTAATGGATTGTGGAGCCACATTGAACCAGTCCCGGCCTGCCTTGCATGATACAAATAAACTGATATTTGTATCACTATTATTTGAGTTCTCAGCTATATGCAGCTGAACACAATATCTGACACATTTACCCCAAACCAATCACTATATCCAGGGAGAATGATGGGAACTGATTGGCTTATAACTGATTGGTCTAAGGCCTCTCACCTCACTAATTTCTGTCCAGTTAGATATATTTTTATATCAGGCCAACCAGGTCCTATATCACAAAAACCATATAGATGCTATAAAATGGGGAAAATCCAGGTCCTGTTAGAAGGGGGAGAAGAAATAATGAATGATAGGTAGTCCCTCACAAATGTCCACTATAATATTCAGGCGCCATAATTTATTTAACTAGTCTTCCACTTGGGGATACTGGACTGTTTCTATTTTATTATTATCATAAGCAATGTCCTGTTAAGCTCCTTTGTAGACAAATCATTCTAAGAGTTTCTGTGTACGTGTGTGTTTGTGTGTTGAATAGAAAGAGAATTACTGGCACAGATCTTACTAAATTTTCTTATAACCCTTAATATATTTTGCTAAATTTATTTGCATGCTTGTTTCAACTCAAGTTTCTGCCCAAGTGTATAAGAATGTTCATTCAAAGTACAGTTACCATCATCATTTACTTCTATCACTATATGTATATATTTTGCTTAGTTGCATATGCAAAAATTATCTTACGTATTGATTTTAATTTTTTTGATTTAAACAAATGTTTTTAGTTTCAGTTTTTGAATAATAAGCATTTTTATTTGTTAATCATGAAGTAATTAATAAAAAATTTCAAAAAGTGAAAAGTGTGATTTTAAATAAATGTCAATTAAAAACTCTCTGGCAGTGGTTCTCAAACTTCTGTGTGTGTGCATCAGCTGGGGGGCTTTTCCCCAGCTATATCGAGGTATAATTAACAAATAAAATCATATATATTTAAGGTGTACAACATTATGATGTGATATACATAAACACTGTAAAGGGATTACCACAATCAAGTTAACACATCATCACCTCACAGTTACCTATTTTGTGGGTGATGAGAACCCTTAAGACTTGTAGAAAATTTTGGGTATAGAATACTGTATCATTATCCATAGTCACCATGTGCATTAGATCCCCAGAACTCATTCACCTTACAACTGAAAGTTTGTACACTTTAACCAACATGTTTCCATTCCTCACACCCCCTAACAACCACCATTCTACTCTCTGATTCTATGAGTTCAACTTTTTAGACTTCACATATAAGTGAGGTCATATAGTATTTGTCTTTCTCTGTCTGACTTATTTCACTTAGCATAATGCCTTCCAGATTCATCCATGTTGTCACAAATGGCAGGATTTCTTTATTTTTTATTGCTGAATAATATTCCATTGTGTGTGTTAGTGTGTAGAACACATTTTCTTACTCATTCATCTGTCAGTGAACACTTAGGTTGTTTCCATATGTTGGATATTGTGAATAACGCTGCAATGAACAGGAAGCGCAGATACCTCTTTGAGATACAGATTTCATTTTCTTCAGATATATACCAAGAAGCAGGATTGCTGAATCATATGATAGTTCAATTTTTATTTTTAACTTTAACTGTATTTCCTTTTCTGTGAACAGTTTATCCTTTAATTAATTTTTCTAAGGATCTTATTGTCTTTGTCTAAAGACTGTTTTGGTTTTTACATATAAGCCAATTATTTTTTCAGTTCCTTAACTGTAATTAAAACTTCTCTTTTAATAATTTGAATTACAAGATTTCAAATTTTAGAATAACCCAAGCTTTTGAAGTATCTTCTGTGAGTTCCTACACTGCTTTTATATTTAATTATAAATCAGTTAATTACTCATTTATATTTTCTTACACCAAATCTTTCTATTATTTTTTAATAGCTTTTCATTTTGTTGATCATCTCTATGGGTAGTTTAATTTTTGATTAATTTCTTTTTTTATTTTCATCAGTCTTTTTTGTACAGTTCCTTTGCGTTGATGATAATATTTTTCCAGCATGTTTAGGAATATGCTCATTAACGTTTACTATTTCCTATATTATAAAACACAATTAAGAATATAGATTTCCCTTCAAGTTCTTATTTAGAGTCATTAAACTTCACACATCATGCTACTATTCAATCATAATTATTTTATAGTAGTTAATAAAGCGTTTTACTCATTCACTATTAATACATTTATTTTTGTTCCAGATCTATAGGTTCAAGAACAAATGTTAATTACTGAATTACTAATGTTATATTGTAGTCAAGGAACGTTTCTTTAGGTGTAGTTGATATTTCGTAATTTGATGAAACTTTCTTTGCAACCTAAACGCAATAATTTTTGGTAAACGTTGTGTCTTTGAAAAGAATCTGGGGAGTAATAGCCACAAGAAGGCAGAAGAGTAGGCTCCTAAATCTCCCTCCTCCTAAAAATGGATGCACGGAATACACAAGTATACATGCATCAATTCCTTCTGAGAAAAACCCAGAAACTAGTTGAGAGTTCCCTACACACCTACCAGCTGAGAAAATATCCACACTGAAACAGGTAGGAAAAACGGAGACACACTCCGGTCATAAACCGCGCAACCACGCCCCTGGCACAGCGCCACATAATCTAGACAGAAGCCCCCAACTCCAGTTCTTCCCTGAGGAGTGAAAAGTGTGGACCACACATCTAATACCCTAGCTTCCACTGTTTCCACCTGAGGGGACTGAACCTTAAATCACCTACTTCTGGGAGCTGAGAGGTCGGAGTATTCACTAGCCCCCTAGGGCCACAAAGAACAAAAAGGCAGTTTTTAAACCTGCACAAAAGCATTTCCAGGGGCTGGTCCCCGTGGCCCAGCGCCGAGGGCAGGCCGTGATGCCCAACTCTCAGCTCCTCCGTGCAAAGGGCCAGACTGCACATCTAACTTCCAGATACTTCTGAAGACTCTCTGACTGCTGCCCGAGGGTCTGGTTTCTAACTTGCTCACCTTTTCTGCTGACAGCGTCCTCTGGGAGCCTGGCCCTGTTCTGGCTGGCGAGACCTGAGTAAACTCAGTAAGGTCACCACCCACAGCCGTTCTGTGGTAACGTTTCCTCTACGGTAGCCGGTGGGAGCTGCTCTCTGAGGCATGAAGGCGCTTCCGGTGGTTCCTCCCTCTGCCCCGCCCCCACTTCCGGGAAATAAAAACCCAGGCTCCAGCTTTTCTGGGGAAGGGCTTGCATCACACTTCAGTGCCCGGGTTTTTCCGGCTGCTGCCTCAGTGTCTGGCTTTTAATTCATGTGTGTCTGGGAACTGTCTGAGTCTGGCATTTGCTACTCCCTCTGGGTCTACCGAGAATACTGGGAAGTTTTGAGTGGCTTTGCAGGCTCTCCTGAGGCGCCTCTTCCTGTCTCACTCTAGCACTAAGATCCAGCTCCCAGCTTCTCCCTGGAAAGGGGTAGACTGCACATCCAGTGTCCAACTTTCCAGCTGTTTCCCGAGGGTTTGGCTTCTAAATGGCTTGTGCCTGAGAGTCTGGGACAGGCAGTCAGTCTCCAGGGAGTTTGAAATGGGGGGCGGGCACTTTGTGCCTCAGACCTCCGCCCCTGCTGCAGAGACGGAGCCAAACCTCCAGGTAACCCACCTGTCTCTGAGAACTGAAGGGGCCCCACATTCTCTTGTCCCCCGAGGGTGACAGAAAACAAAGCAGTCGTGCGAAAGAGCGTGTGGCCTGAACGAGAGTGCAGGCATTGGCCGCAGCTCCTCTCCCCAGCTTTGTACAGAGCAAGTGGGTGCTAAACTCCAGCTCCAAGGTTCTTCCTGAGGAAAAAAAGGAGTTGAAGCACACATCTAGCACCTCAGCTTTTCAAGATGCTACTCAAGGAACTGGCTTCTATCTTGCCTGTCTTGGGGAACTAAAGGGACTTGGCACATCCTAATCTGGGAAAAAAAAAAAAAAGGTAACTATGTGAAGAGATGGTTGCGTAATTTGCTTGACTGTAGTAATCAGTCAATTATGTATATGGATATCAAACATCATGCTATACACCATAAATATATAGTTTTTATTTTAAAAATTTAAGCAAGAAAAAAAGTATATTCCTAATGGCTTTTTGGGAGCAGAGCAGTGTTGCTTATATATCTGTTAGAACAGTTTATAAATTATGTTGTTCAAAACTTCCAAAATTTCAGCTGTTTTAGCTACTATACCTATCATTTTCCAGCATTTAAAATATCTCTTATGACTTTAGATATTTTTAACTAATTATCTTTTTCTATCATGTATCAAACCACCCTTGTAGATAGATAGTATCCTTTTGGGAGAGTGAGGAGGATAGAATATATACGTGTATATATTTTAAGTGGTCTAATCCCACTCCTTTTTCTAAACTCTGTTCATATAACATTTCTTACTAACATTTCATGCTAGTCAGAACTCACCAAAACCCTCGTCAGTAGTATTGAAACCTTCAATTCTCAGAAACAGACTTCTGAGACTCTCACAAGAGGATGCTCCTTTTTTGGGATAATTTGCTTATTGATATTAGGAATAGCAAGATGTATTCTAATATAGTGTATGGCTTATGTAAACTTGATTATAAACACATATCCTCATAAATATACATAAACTTTAATGTTGATTTAATATTTTATAGACCCAATGATTTATCTTAGGTACACTCCAAATATCTATTATAAAATAAGAGATTTTACTTGGTTCCTATAATTTTAAAATCAATTATATATTTATTTTAATCAGTCAGACTCATGAACTATTCCTGATGACAAACACATGGGAGACTTAACAGGCAATTTATTACTTTTACAGTGATTATGCCATTTTGCTTTTTGAGGGACTAGAACACTGATGGTCATCATTCTTGGCATCCCAACCTAGCATAAATGTGCATAGGACTGAATTCTAATCAGAAGTGTTCCTGAGGGATGACATACAGTGATTAGGTGTTAACTTTTTCCTGTTAAATGATTACTTTTCCCTGTCAGTATACTCTAGTCATCTTGATTAGTGGTACACCACATATTGACAGATTTTCCCTTAGAATGAGCTTCTTCTAAGATGGCAGCTCTCAAATGTTACATCTTCATTTTTTCATCTTTTCCCTTCAGTGGCTAATCTATTATTGAAATTAAAAGGACACATCTTTCAAACTCATTCTCAGAATTCTCACTTGTTGATAAATTTTGTCTTACTCCTGTCCTTTTGCTGCTAAAAGTAATCAGAACCATTTGCAATGCTTTTTGGCCTACAGTTGGCCTTTGATAAAATAGAAGTTGCACCAAAATATATGCTTTGATATGGATTTTTGGTTTATAATCATTTAAAATATATTAAGGCACCACTGATTAATTAAGAGTAAAAAATAATATACTTTATAGATATATTTTCAATTTTCAGTGATAAAAATGATGACTCCTTTGTGTCACATAATTTTATATCCAACATTCTATGATTCTGTGTTTATGATTGTTTAACTGTAGAATCCTAAATAATAGCCCTGAAAATCTTCCAGGTCGTTTGATGTTTTATGTATACTAACTCATTTTGTTCTCATACTATTTTACAGATAAGACAATGAGTCTCAGCAAAATCAAATGACTTTCCTAGTGCACAGAACTAATAAGGAATGAAGCAAGTACTCACATCTGAGCAGCCTTGTCCAGGGTCCTCTGGGCTTTTTTGAAACCTTTGACAACATATGGTAAACGGCAATACATCAAACTACATATATTACCCAAACAGAGGATAGGAAACTTCTTATATGGATACAGGAATCCAAGGAAAAAAAAATACAACATTGTCTTGGAAGTGGAATGGCAACATACTGGGCAGGGACAGTGTTTTTGACAAGGTAAGTGTAAAATAGAAATGTAGAAGTTCTCTTTTTTTCTACTACTAATTAGTGTAGCATACTCTTTCTCTTTTTTTACCCAAAACTATTTTTAAAGCTTTTTATAAGGATGCCACAATTATTCTTATCATTACATATCTTTTTTTCTGGACGTTCTAGACAATAATTAAGAAAAACAAATGAGAAATAGATCTTTGAAAGAGGGAGATTATCATTAGTATTTGTAGAAGTGATTATATTTTTTAAAAATATCTCCCAAGAAATTCAATTAAAACATTGTTGGAATTGAAAAATTCATCTCATGTGAAAATAAAATGGAAATAGTTTCATATGGCAACATAAAATATAAAATGTCTAATAATAAATGAAATAAAATATACAGAACTTTAAAATGTGCATTATAAATGTTTCTTGGGAGGAAAATGAAGCAGACAGATAATTGGATATGTGTACCTAATAATAGATGGTATTGTCTGTATTAATTCATTGAGCACATATTTATTGAGTAATCAGTGTATGGCAGGTACTCCATGGATAAAATGTGTGAGCCAAAACATTGCCTTTACAGAGCTTACTGTTGAGTTGAAGATACAGATTAGTCATAGGCACTGTAAAAATAATTATATAACAGAAGGGTGTAACCTAGTCAGGAAGTTCATAGAAATCACCCTAAGAAACAGACTTAAAATCTGAAATAAATTGAAGAGTCTCCTAAGTGCAAAGAATGGGAGTGGATAGCCTCTTCAAAGCAGAGGGAACTTATGGTAAAGACCCTGGTTGGGGCAGAAACATAGCAGTATTAGGGGAAAAATCCTGTGGAGTTAAAATATAGTGAGCAACAGGAAGTACATTACAAGGTAAAACTGATAGTGAGTACGTATCAGATGATATTGTTCCTGCAAAGACCTGTTAATGATGTTTTTTGTTTTTTTTTTTTTTTAAAGTTTAATTTTTTTTTTTTAATTTATTTATGGCTGTGTTGGGTCTTCGTTTCTGTGCGAGGGCTTTCTCTAGTTGTGGCAAGTGGGGTCCACTCTTCATCGCGATGCGCGGGCCTCTCATTATCGCGGCATCTCTTGTTGCGGAGCACAGGCTCCAGACGCGCAGGCTCAGTAATTGTGGCTCACGGGCCTAGTTGCTCCGCAGCATGTGGGATCTTCCCAGACCAGGGCTCGAACCCGTGTCCCCTGCACTGGCAGGCAGACTCTCACCCACTGCGCCACCAGGGAAGCCCCAATGATGTATTCTTAAGAGCAAAGGGAGACCATTTTAACATTTTAAATTAGAGGGAAACATGATTATATTTGTGTTTTGTAAAAATTCCCCTGGCTGCAGTGAGAGAACAAATTTAAAATGGAATAAGAATTCAGGGAAACCAGAAAGACAAGAAGGGAAAGCACAGAGGCTGAAGACAAAGATTCCCTCCAGCTTTCTGACTGCAGGAGTGTCATTCATTGAGACAGAAATACTAAAAGAACAAAATATTTCTGGAAATTAAAAACTAGAACAAGGAAGTAAAAATATTAACCAAATTATCTATCTATCTGTCTATCATCTATCTATCATCTATCTTTCTATCTATCTGCCATCATTAGAATTTAGTGTGTGATAAAGATGTGATTTTATATAGGGAGAGAGACACAACTATTCAGTGAGTAGTAATGGGACCAATGGCTAACTGCGGGGATTTTTTAAATTAGAACATAATTTCAAAACTTTTAATAAAATAAATTTAAAATATATTAAGTATTTAAAATAATGTTTAAAAATTTTAAATTTAAGAAAATTAAGTAAAGTGTAAGTTAAATATTCTGGGACTAGAGAATATTCTGATTATTAAACAATTGATCTCAGGTTCAAACTGATCCTTCTGTACTCTGCTTTGTGAGGGTGGGGCTGGAACTTTGCAAACCACGTTTCTCTTTCGATGGCTGGCTCCTATTAGGTTTCTTTTTCCAATAGAAATAAGTAGAGTAAGGCTGCAGGAGGAAGAACATGCTACTTCTGTCTGTTTGCTACTCCTGTCTCCATCTCACAACTTCTTGCAGCAACAGTGAGCTAATTTCTGTAGCAGCACCTGATTTCAGTTTTCAGGGTTTCCATGCTGTGGAAAAGCATGCTTTTCATACTGTGTCATCTCTTAGGTAGCCCCAACTTAGCATCACCCCTTCTTCAGAAGTCTGAGTTCCAGATTCACAAAACTTTTCTTCCAAGCTTTTAAATGTTATCAATTCCAAACTTATTTCTTTGTCCCCCAGCCATGGAGGTGGTAGCCGCTTCCTTCTGTTATACCTTAATGACTCCCTTTTGTCTTTCTAGTTCTCTAAGACCTGGTTTACTATTCATTATACCAACACTCTATTAAGCTGTCTGATGAAGTGTCCGTATCCAGACTAGACTGGCTGATAGGGAACTGTTATTTAAATATGATATCCATTAAAAAAAAAAAAAAACTTTAGAAGAAAAGAATTACAGATTTATCAATGTTTATTAGAAAACTGACCAATATTCCCTGGAAACCTACTATGTGTTAAGCACTTCTCTAAGTGCTGGGGACACAGGAGTAAAGACAGACTGAATCCTTGACGTTAAGGAGCTTACAGGACAGTGAGGGTTAGATTGTGAGATAAAGCAAGATAAGTTCAAGTGTTGATAAGTGCTTTGATAAAGATAAAAAATAATGATATGTAGAGCTGTAACAGTGTCTAGGGAAGAGAGTGGGATGGATATTTGATCTGAGACCTAAAGGACAGTAATGGGCAAACCATGAAAAGACATGAAGTTCCCTAAGCACAAGAAAAAGCATGTACAGTCCTGCAAGTGAAATGATCTGCCATTCTTTCTGTTCTTGAAAGAAGGGGAAAAAAAATGTCTCTGCTCCTGCAAAAAAATAGATAGGTAGATAGATAAGTAGATAGATATATAGATACATAGATAGATAAACAATAAGGAAGAGGAGAGTGGAAAAAAATAAAATTAGTGAAGTAAGCTGAAATCAGATCATGTCAGGCATTTTAGGTCATGGAAAGATGTTTGCATTTTATTCTAGTTAAACTGAGAACATTTTGAAGGGGTTTAACCCGTAAGTGATATTTTCTGATTTATGCATTTAAAAGATCACTCTGACTGCAGTATGGTGTCTGAGTCATGATGGCCAGCAGTAAGACAGGGGTAGAACCAGGAGTAAAAGCAGAGAGAGTGGTTAGGTTGTTGCCATTGCTCAGGCAAAGAGATAGTGGCATTAATTAAGGGAGAGTATACATTCATTTGTTGAAAACATGTGTGTACAAATGAAACATAAAAAGATGTAGGTACAGGAATGTTCATGAAAGCATATTTTAAATTGAGGGGAGTATCTTAGTATGTGCAAATAGAACACACAAGAAAATGAAATTGATACAATAGTAAAAACAGCATACAGCTATTAAAATAATTTTAGATTAATTTTATTTGCTGAAAATATACCTATGGTCTACATGAAAAAATAGATTACTACAATGTGTTTGTATATGTGTATGGTAATAGAAAACAGATAGTTACTATCTGGAGTTTGTATGACTTTGAGATTTGTTTTTCCCTTATACTTTCTTGGATTTTTTTATTGTTTGAAAATGAGCAATTTTTTTTTCTTTATGGTCAACAAAAAATAAAAAAAATAAGAAAAAGGGAAAATGTTTAAAATTGTATTATCCTATCAATAGAAACAGAAAAAGAATTTACCAAATTCCAACACCTATTAATAACAAAACCCTCAGTAAACAAAGAACAGAGGGGAACTTCCTCAGCTTGATAGAGAATATATACAAAAAGTCCACAGCTAACATTGTATTTAATAGCAAAAAACTCAAAATTTTCCCACTAAGATCTAGGACAAGACAAGGATATCCCCTCCTATAACTCCTTTTCAACATCATACTGGAAATTCTAGTTAATGCAATAAAATGAGGAAAGGAGATATACAGATTAGGAAGGAAGAAATAAAACTGTCTTTGTTTGCCAGTGACATAATGGTCTATGTAAAATTCTGAAAGAATAAGCAAAAAAAATCCTGGAACTAATAAGCAATTATAGCAAGGTTGTAGGATACACAGTTAATATACAATAATCAATTGCTTTCCTGTATACCAGCAGTAAATAAGTGGAATTTGAAATTAAAAACACAACACATTTACATTAGCACTCCCAAAAATGAAACAGTATGTATAAATCTAACAAAGTATGTGCAAGATTTATATGTGGAAAACTACTAACTCTGATGAACAAAATCAAACGGAATAAATAGAGAGATATTCCATGTTTATGGATAGAACAACTCATTAAACTCATTATTGCCAAGATATCTGTCCCTTTCAGTTTGAACTGTAGATTCAGTGTAATCCCAGTTAAAATCACAGAAAGTTTTTTGTGGATATCAACAAGCTGATCCTAAAATTTATATGGAGAGGCCAAAAGCCCAGAATACTCACATGATATTGAAGGAGAACAAAGAAAGAAGACTGACACTACCCTACTTCAAAACTTACTATAAAACCACAATAATCAAGAAACTGAGGTGTTAGTGAAAAAAATGGACACATAGATAATGGAACAAAATAGAGAGCTGTGAAATGGACCCACATAAATATAATCAACAGATCTTTGCCAAAGGAGCAAAGGGAATACAACTGAAAAGATAGTCCGCTCAATAAATGGTGCTGGAATAGCTGAGCCTTCACATGCAAAAAAAAATGATGTAGACACAGACTTTATAGCCTTCGCAGAAATCAACTCAAAATGGACAATAGACTTAAATGTAAAATGCAAAACTATAAAATTCTTGGCAGAAAACATAAGAGTAAACCGAGATTACCATGAATATGCCTATGCCTTTTTATATACAACAGCAAAGACACAATCCAGGAAATAGATACTTGATAAGCTGCACTTCATTAAAATTTAAAAAGTCTCTGAAAACTCAATGGTAAGGAAACAACATGATTAAAAACTTGGCCAAAGATCTTAACAGACTCCTCAACAAAGAAGATATACAGATGGCAAGTAAGGATATTAAAAGATGTTCCATGTCATCTGTCAACAAGGAAATGCAAATTAAAGCAACACTATGATACCATTGCACACCTATTAGAATGGTCAAAATCCAAAACACTGACAACACCAAATGCTGGCAAGGATGTGCAGCAACCAAAACTCACTCATGACTGGTGGAAATGCGAAATGTTGCAGCCACTTTAGAAGACAGTTTGGGAGTTTCTTACAAAACTAAACATACTTTTACCATATGATCCAGCAATCACACTCCTTGGTATTTTCCCAAAGGAGTTGGAAACATGTCCATACAAAAAACCTGCACATGGATGTTTATAGTAGCTTTATTTATAATTGCCAAACCTTGGAAGCAACCAAGAGGTTCTTCAGTGGGTGAACAGATAAACAATTGCTTATGTAACATTGTGGAATGGTAAAACTAGAGACAATAAAAAGATCAGTGGTTTCCAGGGGCTGGAGGCAGAGAAAAGGATGAATAGACAAAGCAGAGAGGATTTATAGGGCAGTAAAAATATCTGTATGATACCATAATAATGGATACATGTCATACATTTGTCCAAACTCATATAATGTACAACACCAAGAGTGAAATGGAATGTAAACTGTGGACTTTGGGTATTTAAGATGTGTTGATGTAGGTTCGTCAGTTGTAATATATGTGTTACTCCAGTGGGAGATGTTAATACAGAGAAGGCTATGTATGTGTGGGTGCAGGGGATACATGGGAAATTTCTGTACCTTCCCCTCAATTTTTCTGTAAATTTTAAACTGCTCAAAAAAAAATCCTTTATTTAAAAAAAAAAAAAAAAAGAGAAAGAAAAAGAAAAAGAAAGTCTCTTCTTGACCTAAGTAATATTCTTAGACCTCAGCTAATTTGGGGCTTATATCTCCAAATAATATGTTTGGTTTTATGCTATTCTTTGCTATTTCTCCAGAATATGTATGCTTAATTCAATGACATCTGTCTGTATATATGAGTTAATTTGAACACTCCTTGATTAGTGACATCTTCACACCTTTTATTTTTTATTAGTGTTATTTGTAAATGTTTCAAGAATTTGTATTCAATCTTTTTTACTCTTTTATGGCTTTATTATAATTGATATACAACAATAACTATTTTAAAGGATATGACTTTATAAGCATATGACCCATGGAATCATCCTCAAAATCATGATAATGCTTTATCTATCACCACAAAATTATCTGCATCGTCTTTTTGACCCTCCCCCAAACCTCCACCCCACTTTTATGCCCAAGCAACCACTAATCCACTTCTGTTATTATAAAGTTTATTTTATATATATATATATATATATATATATATATATATAAAATTCTGGAAAATATATATATAGAGAGAGGGAGAGATAGATTATACACTCTGGCTTCTACACTTAGTATAGTCCTTTTGAAATTCATCTGTGTTGTCACATATGTCAAGCGTTTAGTCCTTTTTATTGATGTTTAGTATTGCATAGTATGAATGTACTATACCACAATTGGTTTATCCATTCATCTGTTGATGGACATTTGGATTGTTTCCATGTTCTGGCTAATACATATTAAGCTACTGTGAATATTTTTGTACAACTCTTTGTATGAAAAAGTGCTTAAATTTCTTTGATCACGTATCTAGGAGTGGAATAGCTGAAGCACATGGTAAGGTTTACCTTTAAATTTTCAGTAAGTATCAAACTATTTTCCAAAATGGTTGTATCGTTTTGCATTCCCACTGGCAATATATGAATGTTTCAGTTCCACCACATCCTTGCCAACACTTGGTATCGTCAGTCTTCTAAATTTTAGCCATTCTAGTGGGTATATAGTGATATTTCATTATGATTTTAATTTGCATTTCCCTAATGTCAAATGGTGTTGAGTGTCATATTGAAAATGAATACATGCAATTTGATAAATGGCTAAAAATTTAAACAGATACCTCACTAGATTTTTGTTTTGGAGTT
Source organism: Eschrichtius robustus (assembly GCF_028021215.1). Classification (NCBI taxonomy): domain Eukaryota; kingdom Metazoa; phylum Chordata; class Mammalia; order Artiodactyla; family Eschrichtiidae; genus Eschrichtius; species Eschrichtius robustus. The sequence continues at coordinate 64,283,234 of NC_090832.1, read as the reverse complement.
ATCCATTCAGCTTGTATTATTTCCGAATTTACAATCATAGGCCATGGTTATATGGTTATATTTTATCTCAAAATTTCAAAGTGACTTTCCTCAGTTGTAGGTGACTTGTCAGATTTTTACAGGTCTTCACAGACTTTTATTTACTCCAAATATACCTTCTCCACCAACACAGCAATACCCATCACCTTTTAAATACATATCATTCATAAATTCATATAAAAGAGCTTACAAGTATGACTATACCTCCCCAATATTTTGCAAGGTTAATATATTTATTCCAATATAAAGAAGAGAACTGGACAACCAATATTTTGTCCAAGATCACATAGTTATTAAGTAATAAGCTAAGGTTCAAAATACATCTGCCTCATTCCAGAGCCTACATGCTTTCTACTTCATGTTCTTTGCTCTCAAGGTTAACACCAGTTTTCTTTCATTTATCGTTTGAAAGGAAGGCACTGAAGAAAAAGGCTTAGTCCATTTGGAGTAAGTCACGATTTTGCCCAAAACCTTTTAAAGTAATATTTCTCAATTGTATGAAGAAGAAAATGGGTAAACACAGCACTGGATTAGTGGAACTCAATAGTAAGAAACAAGGTTATATTTTCAAAGCTATTCTTTATGCATTCAAAGGATGTCAAGTCCAACTTAAGAACTCTATTGACATATGTCTCATATTAAAGATTTTAGAATTTTTCATCTTCTCTATAGCATTCTTTCTATAAATGAGAGTTTAATGGATATTAATACATAAATATTATAGGAACATAGTCATGCTTATGAAGCTTCAAGACATAGAAAGCTTTCAAGTATGCTGTCTCCTCTGTTCATGTATGGCACAAAGAAAAAGAAGTATGAATGAACAAACACTTTCATAATAATTTTTCCACTTTTCCTTAAAATTTTAGTATTTCCTTCAAACATTCTTTTTCATGCAACAAATGTATATTGAATACCTACTATATGTCTTACACTGACAATTTTCTTGCCTCCATGGTAAGGAATCAGCATCTTCAATATGTAAAAATCAGTTGATTGGCATTTTCATGTTAAAATTCTTGTGAGGATTTATTTTTTTAATTAGTACCTATCCAAGGGTTTGAAATTTCCTGGACAAGGTCATACCAGGAATTTATCTACAACCCATCCCCTTTTTAAAAATTACTGTAGTTTAATAGAAGAACACATCTTCTAGAAAGACCCTGGAATTCATTGCATTAACATAACACACTGTCCTGCTCAGACAACTCAAAATTACCACTTCAAAACATCTCCAACTACAAATGTTCCAAGTTCTGGCCACTGTCTCCTACTTCCCAATTCTATATCCTATTTCCTATTCTAGTATCCTAACTTTATAATGTTTCAACCCCAATATTACCTCTAATTTATTAACCATGTGTTATTTTTGGGGTGGGAGGTCTATCATTTTTCCTTTTTAGTTTATAACCTGGTCTAGCACTATAACCAACGCCATGAATACCATCTCTACTCCAATACCCCCCTTTTTTTTCCCCCACCAATGGTACTTACCTGACAAAACCTAAATTCTCCACCTACTTCTGCAGTATACCCTGATTACTGAATGCAGGAGCTGGAGAAGAACATGTAATCTCACTGACTAGTCTTTCTTCTAATTTTTGACCGCAAATAACCAACCTTCCTCCCTTCCATAAATGTACTGCATTTCTATCAGTCATTTTCTCTGTCTCTCCAGACCTGTTCTTTACACATCTGAAAACTGCACTCTTTGTTGGAAAACTGATCTGTAAGGATGGGATCTCCAGGTTTTGCAATATTTCAGCCTTTACTGGGAGCAAGAGTGATTGCTGGAAAATCATTTATCATATCTCAATTTGAATCACTCAAAATTATTGGTTTCTATTGCCAACCCTCCCCACTAACAAAATTTGGATTTGGGAGTACCCATACTTCTCAGGAACTCACGCCAGCATCCAAATTCTTTTCACTTTCTCTCTGACTTCCTCCCTCCTCAGGGCAAGGGTTATTTATCTGGTCTCCAGGGAATAGAAGTATCACTCATACTTTTCAATTATATATCTAACTCTATTGCTGTAACATGAGGTCTTTATATCCCACTCCTAAAAGCCAAGTTTTTAACTTCCTGTCAAGACTTTTGTTATTTTGCATTCTACCCTATCATCTCAATACAATAGGTCAAGCTATATTTATGGGAAGAAGCACTGAAATAGCTTGAAATATTATGGAATACTGAGGAATAGCATCATATTTCACACATATTCAAATATCAGTCAATCAGTCAATCTCACACACACTCAAATATTTTATATTTGAAGTTGTCTAAATTCACTGAAGTTTTCTAAATTAGTCCCAAGAACACATTCACTGTAAATTGAGACTTCTTCAGCGGGTAACGACTTCCCATTACTGGAGGTATTAAGGTGAATTAGAGCAATCATCTCTCTAGTATACTGTCCAGTAAATTAGTGCCTCATAAATGAGGAGATTGAAGAAGATTGCTTTCTAAAAAAGATGAATATTGTGATTCACTCAAACTCTGAAGTTTTATGCTTCTAATGATGAGATTTGGGATATAGTAAAATTATTTAGTCAAGATCCTTTTCCTACAATATTTATCTCCCTGATGCACTACCATATAACCATTACAAACTCAGGCACGCTCTGGATTATTTTAGATATCTACAGTACATAGATGGTTATTGTGATATTCTGTTAAACATTTTCCCAACCTCAACAACCCCTTGTATTGTTTCTTAGGCCTTACGTGACCTTAAAATTTTGGAAGATAATTGTTCAGGAGAGTGTTAGGTGTCCGGTGGGTTCAGGAAAGAACCATTTCTTTTGTAAATACTTATATTAAGAGTAAAATGACCCATTTTTACTCTTAATATAAATATTGGTGAAACTATTTTAGTAGGTACAATAGATTAGACAAAAGAACGTATGGAAGATACCTCAAGAAGCTCTAATAGATACAAATATATTTAATCATTAGACTAGGCAGGAAAATAAAGTGTTCTAGTAGAGGTGGACATTATTGCAATGAAAATTAGGGAGGGCAGAAAGTGAAAAGTGACATGACGAGTGTAATTTTGAAGGACAGGTGAGAAGAGAATTGAGAATAGGCACAAATAGCAGTGTGAGGGGGTGAAGAGTAGTTACTGATTTTTTATGTTTTTTATTTTTTTATTTTATTTTATTTTTTTTTTTTGGCCACCCCACGCAGCTTCCAGGATCTTAGCTTCCAGACTAGGGATTGAACCTGGGCCCCAGCAGTGAAAGTGCTGAGTCCTAACCACTGCACTGCCAGGGAATTCCCTAATTACTGATTTTAAAAGGCTCTTTGCTCTGTAATCATGACACGGGATGGAATTAAAGGTTTCCAAATGAACAGGATCTGCTATCTTGAGGTGAAATCAGGGTGATACTAGCAGTGTTCTCTCCAGTGAATAAAGGTTTTCTATTGGTTCCTTCCAACCCTGTGGAGCCAACAAGGCCAGTATTTTGAAAAACAGTGTTTTTATCTTAAAGCTACTGTTTCTCATTTAAATTTCGTTTTGGTTTAAACTTTCAATCACATCAAAATCATAGAATTTCATAAAGAAGCTCTGTATCTAGTTCTTAATGAAGAAAATACTTTGTTTGCCAATAGATAACTATGCTGTGTTCTACTTCTTGCCACAAGGAGTTCCCTGATACCTAGGATGATCATTAGTCCCCTTTGCCCTGGAGAGTCCCAGTTTAAGCCTGTTTTCCAGGTTTAATTGTTATTAGTTATTTCTTTCACTCAGAATTAATATGAATGATAACAGTAATGAATAATAAATCATATGGCCACCCAAAAGATAATGCAAAAATATTGAAATTTATTTTTACTACAGACAGCATTTTTGTTTTATTTCCTTTAAAAATGTAATTATTTAAAATTTTATTTTTATCTGTCTCATGGATCAGTAAAAAATAGAGTTTAAACCGTAGACATGAAAATACATAAACTATTGAGGTTATTGAGTATTGTGCCAGCCACGGAGGTATCAATGAGACTCCTAACTATAAAATCAATAAGATATAAAACAAAACATATACCAAATGTAACTAATGAATCAGTATTAATAGCAAAACATTTAATGTTATAGGATTTCCTTAAATACTTACTTTAAAATCAATTTCATTAACAAGGGGCTGCAAACACAACTGTTTAATCTCCTCAAATTGTTAGGGATTTGTCACAATGTTTGAGAAGCACTTGTTTAAGTTCACAGTAACAGAATTTAAGTTTGCTATGACTTACTTTTAAAAATTAATATGTAAAATAACTGTGGAGACTGAAACACACATATAAGAGGACTTTATGAAATGGTTTGCAAATCATGAATTTGCAACAAATGACAACTTCCATTGTGTAAACTTCATGTTACATTTCTATAATTTTTAAAAGTTATCTGAAGGGGAGAATATAAAGGATCAAAGCATGTATTTCAGTAGTTTCTATTAAAAGATAATTTTTTTCAAGGTATTAAATCATATACTGTATTATTGAGATACTAATATTTAGTTTTAGCTGGAATTATTAACATTATGGAATATTTTCTAGTACACTATTAGCTACAACTACTCTAGTGCAAATGGTGTGGGAATAAATTAAAATATTAGTAAAACTTGTAGATATTACACTTTATTCAAAAATGTTAAATAGAATGTCAAATATTCACTAGTGAAACATGGTTTAAAAATCATCTAAGGACATAAATACAAATATTTGGTGTATTGAGATATTGTTAATTTTATTCTTTAACTTTAATCCCTTGAGAGGGGTGAAAATAATTCACCAAGATTTCTTGGGCAGACAAAAATGTTGATGGTGAGACATAATAGGAATTGCAGCTATTTCGAGTCAAAATGACTTCTTTAATCCTCTATCTAGTACAGGTAGAATTAATTCATTACTAACCTCACAACAAATTTCAGGGAAACTAGGTCTGCTGTAACTGTTAAATTGTGGTAGAAATTAGGAAATGTTGAAATGGTCTCATCAAGAAACCGTGCATAATGTCATTTAGCACATTAACAGAGTCCCCCAAATCTTGTTCAAAAGTGTCTTTTTCTGTCTTCATTTCACCATTATGTGGCTCATTTGAAACAGCCAGCATGTCTGAAGTAGTTTATAACTGTGGCTGAAGAAACTATTCAGCACAGCTCGTTAACTAGCAATTTTACCTCAAGACCATCTTGAGTATTTGATTCCTCAAGATTCTTTTGAACAGAAATAAATAAATAAATAGTGCAGGTTATAAATATACTTGTTGAGTGTGGGTGGTTTCTTGATGAGTCAGCTGATAATATTAATTCAGTTTGTTGGCTGACAGTGTTTTTTTTGTGCGTATCTGTGTATGGATTATTGCTAGAGTGGCAACAAATTCTGTAAACATGCTTAATGTTCTAACATCATTGTTAATTCCTTTCCTCTTCCCCTGTAGTTTCATAAGGTGAAGATGGTCAAGTAATTTGGGTTCTCGTCCCTGCTGTGTAGTTGGCTTTCTCTGCCTGAGTAAACACCAAAACAATGCTGATTCTTAAGAGAAGTGTTCATTCCAGTTGGTTGAAATAAGGACTCTCTCTCTCTCTTTTGTCTTTTAACCTGCCTAATTCTTTCTTCTATACCATCACCTTTATATTTTCAATCTTAATAAAATTTGTGCTTATTCCTGAAAAATATAAATTTTCTGTGAAATGTCTAAGTAATAAAAAACTAACAGCGTTCCATATGTTATGATTAAAAAATTTTGATTCTCTGCCTTGAACTTCTAACTGTGGGAAATTTTCCCAGTCTTTGCCATGTTGCTTCTATGGAGACTGGGAAGAGCTAGATCCATAAACTTCTGGTTAACTGACTGAGGCAACTCCTATAGTGTGAAGCTCACAGCCAGGTGCCTCAGTTTGAAGCAACTCGAATTCCTCAGAACAGGATGAATACTATTATATCAGCAACTGCTTTCTCCTGAGGAGTTGCTGTGTTAGCAGATAGAGTACGTTGAAGCCAGAGCCTGCTGTAACCAGGAATGAAGCTCATCACCTGATCCACATCCTCCTTGCACCAGCAACGTGTCCATTGGAAACATCTTACTAGTGAGGAACTGAGAAGTTTCCTAGACTTGACCTTTTTAGCACGTATCTTGACACCAGTTCTTTATTCAACCTGTAGTTTCTAATCAGTCAGGCACACAAATTAGCCCAGTCCTTTTTCCACTCATTCACATATTCTCTGTATTACAGAAAGATTACACATATATCAAAAATATAATGTCTTTCTATTTCATCATGTGATTAAATCTTATGAGTTTTTCACCACACTTTCAGTTTTGATTCTTTCTCCTTTTATCCATTCCCTAGAAATTCCTTTACACACTTAATAATATCCTACTTTCATTTGCCTAAATTTTTGATGGCCAATCTATAGCCTGATATTTTGTGTTCTCTTTATTACTGAGATAATAGCAATAACAATAATAGTTATGGGTAACATAATACTTATTATATCCAAAACACTCTTCTTAGTATTTCACACATATTAACTTATTTAATCATTGCAACAACCCTATGAGGTTGGTCCAATTATTTCCCATTTTACAAATGATAAAACTGAGGCACAGAAAGGTAAAATGACTTGACACAGACCACAGAACTAGTAAGTGGTGCAGCAGGCAGTGGAACGCTAAAGTTGAGGCTCTCAGCACTTCAATATTTTATCTCATATTCATATAATTATCAAGTTAGTTATGGAAAATTGGCTTTATCATTTAAGGCAGTTTTCTCCCTTTTTATTTTTGTTTTCTTATTCCACCTTAGACAAAAATAAAAAAATAAAATCTAATTCTTGAGCATTTGAACAATTGAAAATGCCTTTACTTTATGTTTGATAATTTTATAGTTTGGATAAAACCTATTTTCCTGTGAATAGTGAAATCATTGCTCCATTTTTCTCTGACATCTAGTGTGACTGATAAACTGTCTGAGGATAGTCTGATTTTTATACCTTTATACAATAGCTGATTTTCTTCCCTCTCAAAGTTTTTGTAGCTTCTAATTTTCTCAAATATTTTGAAATTGCACAAGTCACATGTCAGAATGGAAATGTTTTCATTTATCTTATTGAGCCCTTAACTTTGAAAACATGTTTAACTTCAATTCATAACTTTTCTTCTATTTTATATTTTAGGATTTTTCTTCCATTATTTCTATTTAACTTTATCTTTTAAACTTTTTTTCAATTTTGGGGGGAATTATATTTTATTTTTATTTTCCCAGAACTCTTTCTTGTTCTTAAATCCCTCTTTCTTGTTCTTAAATCCCTCTTTTTCATTATGAATAACTCTAAATATATTAATTATAATTAATACCTTAAAGGTTTTGCTTCCTTTAGGGTAAGTTCTCTTTCTTCAACTGGATTCTTCATACTATTAATTTTCCTCAAATGCCTGATGATTCTTATGCAAATGGTGAACTTAGGACTAGAATTATGGTGGGTAGCTAGTGTGTGTGGCATTATGTTTCCACAACATGTCTCTTCTCACTATTAGAAGATTTACTTGGGTGAATTGAGTATGTGGGAAGGTCTTTCTGACTAGCAAGACTCGCTTTCAGGTATAATTATGAGAAGCAGATGGACATTCTGGGATCCATACTAATGTAGAAATAAAAAGAGCTTCATTTTGGAAGCCATATCAGATGCCCTACTCCTTAGATTTATTGATTTTTTAGACTAGAGAGTAGAAATATCCTTGGACAGGGGAAGATGAGGACCAATAAAACAACTTGCCATGTTGTAATTTGGAAGGGTCAAATGTGTAGGAGATTCTCACTTTTATGAATTCATCTTTTGATTAATTTATCCTGAGCTTATTATTATTCTCAGTATCCACTAAACTTGCTGTCATTCTGTACTCTGCTAAGCATGTTCTGGTCTGTATCTTCCTCCACTCTTTCTCATTCTTTAATAAAATACCATATGATAATGAAAAATCAATTGTTTCCCTCTAATTCTCAGAACTGTAATAGCTTTATTTTATTTAAATGAGATTCAGGGAAATGAAGTAGCTAAAACTGTGTGTTAAGTTTGCAATATTGAATCAGAAGTTCTAAATAAGTGCTTCTAATTATTGATGCTTATTTGGCTGGGGCAATCTGAGGTTCATGTGAAGGTGACTGAAGTGGTGATATTAGGCATCAAATTCACTTAAAAGTACAAGCTTCTCTTGACTCCACTTAATCTCCACCTCCTCTTCCCCCTCTTCCCATTTTTCTCCTTCCTCTTTCCTGCCTGATAAAATTTGGATAGATAAATGCCTAATTTCACAGCCTTCAATTTCTCCTTTTTCATGCTTACTTGAGATAACTCTAACTAGGACTTTCTTCCCACACTCTTCTGAAGCTATTCTTTCTAAGGACATAAAGACCTCCATAATCCAGTAGTTATTCAAGGACTTGTATTACTTGACTTATTACCAATATTTGGCCCAGCTGATAACTCAATCTTGTTCAAAGCATCTTTTTTTCTACTTCTCTTGAGATACTTCCTAACTCAAAAGTAACCTCTAGTTACCTAAAATAAGAAGTCCGAGTCCATTTCTGGATATTTGACTGCTGACATCTTTTCAGTCTCATCCCTCCCTTTTTTCCATCAGCCTCACATCTGAAAAACTCATAGGAAGGCCTCAGTGCTCCCTTCTTTGGTGACATCAGGAGTTTTAAACTATACATGAAACCTCACTCTGCGCCCCCAACCACGATAAACACTCCAAACCAGTCACACATCCTTGCTCTCTCAAGCCATTTTGAACCAGCTTGGGAGGACTTCCTGCTGTCCCCATAAAGCTGTAGGTAAGTAAGAAATATTTTCATACACTCTTGGAGTGTATTTAGCATCATTAGTTTCCACATCTGAACCAAATTTCTCAACATTTCAATCTTTTCTTAATGAGGCTCACTGAGAAAACTTATACTTTATTTTAACCGACCCTCACTCCTGAAGTGATTCCATCCAGTAATATAACTTCAGATATTATCTCTATGCTGACAGTTCCCAAGTGTATTATCTATATCAGTCCCTCCTTTGAATTCCCAACGTCCATATCAATTACCTATTGGGTGTCTCTACTCAGAGGTCTAACAGCCATCTCAAACCTAACATTCAATACTGAGCTCATAATCATCCCCAAACCTTTTCCTCTGCAGTTTTCTCATCTATTTAGTTACTTGGTCCAAAAATCTTAAAATCATTCTTGACTTCTTTCCTTCACAAATATGTACACACATCTTATCTGTTCCATTGTCTAAATATATACAAAATCTTACATCCTTACACTGCTACTACTACCAAGACTATTGCATAAGCTACTATCATTTCCAAACCAGGATTTGTGAAACAACTTATAAACTGATATTTCTTCTTTAGCCCTTGTCCCACACTCTTTAGGCTCTTCTAAACACAGCAGCTAAAGTATTCTTATGAAAATGTAGGGACTTCCCTGGTGGTCCAGTGGTTAAGACTTCACCTTCCAATGAAGGGGGTGTGGGTTTGATCCCTGGTTGGGGAGCTAAGACCCCACATGCCTCGCAGTCAAAAAATCAAAACATAAAACAGAAGCAATGTTGTAACAAATTCAATAAAGATTTTAAAATTGGTCCACATCAAAAAAATCTTAAAAAAAGAATGTAAATTAGACCACCTCACTCTTCTGCTCAGTCCTGGCTCACTAAGAGTAAAAAATAAATTCCTTTAAATTGCATATACAAATCAGTATAATCTGGCACCCATGATTCTCTGACTTTATCTCCTATTACTTTCCCAGTGACTGGCTCTATACCAGCCTCAGTGGCCACCTTTCCACCCCTTAAACACAGCAGACATGTGTCTCTCATAGGCCTTTGCATGTGTTGTTTCCTGTGTCTGGAATGAAACCTCTCCATGTATCTCCACTGCTGGCTCCATCATATGCTATAAGTCGTTGCTTGACTCTCTCTCTCAGTGAAGTGTCCTCATCAACAACATTGTCTGTCCTCTTTACTTTTCTCTACTGCACTTATGAAATCAACAGCTAATATATTGTTTTCTATTTTGCTTAAATTTTGTTTCATAATCTCCCATTATTAGAATATAAGCTTCATGATAGCTCAGATTTTTCTGTTTATTTCTTTGCTGGAACAGTATTTTAACACATAAGAGATGTTGAATAATTATTTGTTGAATTACTAATTAAAAATAATAATTAGGTTTACATAATATAGCCTTGGTAAATTACTTTATTTCTGTTAGAGTCCCTTAATGTTCACTCTATAATTCAATCAGTATAATGTACAGCCCTTAACTAATTGACTTATTTTCTCTATTTCTGTAATGGGGATAATAATAAAGTGTGTTACTAGGCTTGAGGATAAGAAATAACCTGTATGATTTATCTAACCCATGGTGAAGTATACAGGTTATGTTTCAGCCAAGTTCTAGAATAGCTGTGTATGTAAAATATTGTGTGTCTTTCTCTTAATTTTGCCACTATTTAAAAATGTTTCTTTAAGAGCAAAGATCAATAAGTGAACAACAGTTATGAGAGTACTCATTGTGGACAACTCTATCTGATCCCCTCTCTGCTGGGAGCTGAGCCAAGGACTAACTTGCGTTGGGTTATGATCAGGTTCGGAGCCTGAGAGAGAAAACTTCACCATGTAGACTGTAAAAGATGTAAATGGGATGGGATGTGTTAATAGAACCAAGAGCTCAATATGCAATTGAAGTCCAATGAGCAAAGTAGTGATGGCACCAGAGAAAGGTGGCCAAAAGTAAAGAATAGACTGAATATAGATAACAAGGATCATTAGAACCAGGTAAACAGAACAAAGCAACCTTAGCCAGTCAAGGAGAGTTGATGCACCAGTGCAATTGCCTGGAATAAACCTTGTTGCCTATGGTTGACTTTTTGTTTGTGTTATGGGGTGGGACAAATAGATATTCTGACCTCAAGGAGATTACAGTCTAATGAAAAAAGAGACCAAAATACATAAAATATTAATAATATACAATAACAAACATTTTTAAAATTAAATTACACAAAATTTTGTCATAATACTTACAATATAAAGTCAAAGCACATATAGAATAAAGTTTTCAAAATCTAAATGAACATATGAAAAAACTGGATTCCCTTAAAACATTTTTAAGTATGCAGTGCATTTTGAGTCATTTAGACCACCTTCATTCAATATTGTGTCTGTTATAAATTGAAGAAAAAATCAGAAAAGAGTTATCTTTAGTTCTGTCTCTATACAATAAGGCTGTCTATAAGAATAACTAATTATGAATAAAGTTTCTTTTTACCAAGGGATATTATTGCAAAGAGATTGCTTAAGTCTGGATGGCCTATCCAGACATTTTGGTATTAATATTTTTATACTGAAATTGTACCTTATGCAAAATAAGTGATATGTTCTAATTTTGAAAAAGCAGGTTTGATACTAATGGATTATGTAGTTTAAAAAGAATGTCTTGGAAAGAGACATTTAATTTACATTTTAATGCATCAGGCTGCTTCTATCCAAGGTGGCCAAATCTTCTCTTTCAAGAAAACCAGGTTAAGTGTATTAATGGTTGGGCTGTTAAGCACATTTAATATTGTTCACTAACATTTATTGATTCTTGAAAGAGACTTGCTAGTAAAGCCTCATTCCTGTGCTGCTAAGATTAGGTTTATCCTGTATTAATTCTTTAGTCTGATCATTTAAATGTCTCCCAAGTTCAAGTTTTACATTTTAATTTATTCTTAGGCCTATGACAATGCAACTAAAACTTTAAGACTTTGCTCACTGGAAAGATTTAGCCTTGATTTTAATAAGCTTGGGCAAATTGGCAGCTTTAAATAACACAAGCAAAGCAGTATTTTTCAAGAGTTTTGTACAGAAGCACACATGATTATAAATGTTAGGAACAATAGGATGTGATTGTCATGGAGGAAGAAAATTTCCTTTTATAAATTACAATGCATCTATTCTTTCCAAGTAAGAAACTTCCCAATAGTTTTGATTTTCTTTTAAATAGTCAGTGGATAAAGAAGTATAAAATGAGTCAATCCAATTAAAAGATAACTAAAATTGTCTCATTTAAAATATTGTCTCTGGGTTTACCCATGAAAGGAAAAGTACCCAAAAGTTGCACACCATAACATCAGAAGTTAAAGATGTCTATAATTGCTCAAAACTAAGTATCTTCTCTCACAGAATTTCTTTGTGTTTCTATAGTTTCATTTTTGTAAGCATGGTGGCCTCATTTGATGTCAAGTGCCCATTTCAAGTGCTCCTAAAAAAATTTTTTTGGTATAGGATATAAGGAGTAAACATAATCAATAAAAAATCACTTTTCTAAGCAGCCATTGGGTTTTTGGCCATAGATATAACACCTTTTTGTTATTTTGACATCCTTCAGATATTTCCTATCTCCTCCATTTCTTATAAATGTTTCTCAGATTTCTATAGATATAGTCTTAGGAACTTATTGCATTTCTTAGAAAACATTTTATTTAATTTTAATAGGAGCCTATATGACTATGCACAGGCCCTTTCTATCCAGTTACGCTTACAAAAAATCAAGATGAAATAACACTTGAATGCTCAGACTGAGTTTCCCTAAGTAACTGCACAGCTGGGCAGGTCGGGCAGGTCGGCAGCATATCTGCAATAACTATGTATTAGGGATGTGTCTTGAGCTCTTATTTATTAACATTATAATAATTAAATAAAAATCATACTAGTCCATGGATTGGCCAAAAGATGACAAATTTAATCAAAATAATAATTTAATCAAACACTTACTGTTTTCAAAAAAGAAAAAAAATTGCTAGCCTAAGGGTCACACATTCTAGAGAAAATATAAAATATTTGAACAACAATAAATATAAACAGTGAATTTTGAACATTTATTATGCACAGATATTATATATCCCTATAACTGCTGATTTGCTTTTTATGGATATTATAATATAGTAATGACTAAGTGATAATGCTTGGCCTTCATTTAATGGTTACTGAGAGAAATTTTGAAGTGGTATGTGGTGGTTTTCTTTGTTTTGGGGGTATTTTTTTTTTTTTTTTTTAGGAAGCACCATGACTGAGAACAGTGCAAGCAAACAACCTCATGAATAGTACATTTGGCCAGGACCTATTTCATTTATAGCTCTGAGCAAGTTACTTAAATACCTTTAAAATGATGATACTAGTGTTTGTCACCCAGCTAACTTGTGGTATTATGAAAGCTTACTAATACATAATAGCATTACGTTCTCTCAATGTATAAAATATGTTTTTCTAATATATTATTTTCAAAGATGAAAAAGATTCCCATATTTTATTTTGGGAAAACAGTTATGTTCTTCCTTCTGAAAAATATTTTTGCTGTAAATCCTAAATAAATAATCCTTATGTAATTATTTATTCTTATTTCAGTGGCAAATCTCTGACACATGTGTACCTGGTCTCATTGGTAGACAATATTATCAAAGATCACTGAATTTCCCCAGGTTTGGCCACGATCTTTCCTCGCAGTAACCCTCAAAAAATCCTTTATATATTGCTTTTTCTTTACTACTTCCTTCCTCACTTTCTCCCTCCTTCTCATACCCTATCTTCTTACTTCCCTCACTCTTCCCTGACCCTCTGTAAATTCCTGGTAGTGTTTAAGGTGCTATTATATAGCAATGAATAAGACTAAGTCACTGCCTTCACATGGTGGGATACTGAGACCCTAACAAAGTACAATTAGGTATATTATAAATTTGCAACTATCAAGAAAGGTTGTGAGTTAAATAAAGGAGGGCAAATTGATAAACAGTGATTCCAGAAAGGAGTGTGGGATGAAAGTGGTTATTTTCATGAATACGTTTAAGGAAATTCTCTTTCTCTGGAGGTGACATAAGATCATAGTGACAAACAAAAATGATATAAACAAGGAAAGACGTGAGCACAGCAAGAGTAGCCACCTTTTTTTTTATAGAAAGAGCTCAATTTCAATTAGAAATCTCTGAATGAAAGATAAGCTATGAGCACAAAGTTTTCATTCCAGTGATGCAAAGATAATTAAATATTAGGAAATCCACTCATATAAATAATAATGTAAATAGGTCAAAAAAGAAAAGTTATATGACCATCTCAGTATACGCCAAAAAGGCATATGACAAAATTTTAAAATCATTTCTGATATTTAAGCCTTTGTAAAATAGCAGTAGATGACTATTTCCTTAATGTAATTGAAAAATGCAAACATAACAGTCTATAATAGTCTAATGTTTGATTGAAAACATTATTGAAATACTAAAACAATGAAACACTAGAAACATTTCTGTTAAACTCTAAAGGGAAGAAAAAAAGTTCACCATCATCTTTTAATATTGATCTAGAGGTACTAGTCAATGCAAGGGAAAAAGGTGTGAAAAACAAAAAACAAAACAAAACCGGCTCTCGCTGGATGAAGCAAAATTGTATTGAAGAAAGTGTGGGTTGACAAGGTAACAAATGAGGTTGATGAAGAAGGCATGTACCATATTAGATAAAAAGGGATTGGCCACTGCCAGCGCTAAGCCATTATTCTAAGTGTATTGGAAATGTGATGGAGAACCATTGAGAATCTCAAAGCCATCTCATGAACCATTCTGATGCTTTGTTAAGAAAAAAGCTTTCCTAATAGTTTTCCTCCTCTATTCTAATTTGTGCACAAGAAACTGCAGGACACTTTTTTCATCCCATGTTGCTATTCTCATTCATGGAAATGTTTATCTGCAGACAGCTTCCATCTCTCCTTGTTGGAAGGTGGAGATATTGAATAATACCCCCTGAACTGAGAAGAAACTCTGAGACCAAAAAAAAAAAAAAAAAAAAAAAAGCAGGCAACTCCGTAAAGTGCATTTATAAAGTCTACTGTGGGTAGCTTATACCCAGGCAGGCTTGGGCAAAGACAATCCAAAGGTATTCACAGCTGTACTCTGCACCACCAGAAGGGCTAAGGGGTATTTAAAGGAACCAAAGCTAAAAATAGAATCTGACTACCAAGTGAGAGGCACATCCACACTGATAGAAACTGGGGTATTTTCCTCTCCCTGGAGGTCTCTTGACTATTGACCATCTGCATTAGGAAAAGGCATTCTTCTAGATTTCATATCAGGTGATGGCAAGGGTAAAGGTTGATAAGGAGCTTATCTGGCTTGGACACATTCCTTGTGAGTTAAGCTAAAGCTCAGTCATGTGAAAAGGGGAGGGGATAAGAAGGCCAGCCTAAGATGTAGATAAGAAAATGGAGTCAGTGTGGTTCTGTCATACACTCCTGTTTTTGCACTTGTCACAGTGATCTTCTGCCTGTGGTCCCAAAGCCTTTGGGTGCCAAAGCTGCCTCAGAACCAGTGGAAGAATTAACAAAGGTGTAGTCTTTCTCTTTAATGCCATGGTGTATTTTGTCTTCTTTCTAGCTGTAAACAGGCTGCACTGTTTATGCTGAATCTAACAAGCCTCAAAACAAGCATAGGACCCTACCTCCACCCCATTCTCCTAGGAACCAGCATGGTATCCCCCATTCACCATTTCTTTGGATGTTATTATTTGTCTCTTGTGCTTAATTTCTTGCTCTTTTAGCTTAACAAAGCAAACGAACAGAAAAACACAACTAAAACCTACTACTGTATTCACCAACACAAATAAACTTTAGTGTCTGGTACCAGGCTCCACTGGGCCAATAACCACTTGGGCCCAGCTGAAACAACCACTTACAGATCCATTTATAGAAAATGTGTGTCCATTAGACTAAGAGTAATAATCTGATTTCTACCCATTAAGGAGACTGAAAAAAAAATTATGATATATTTTAAAGTAATATGATTTTATCTATATTACTGTAATAACTTTTTATTGTTATTATTTTATTGCGGTAAAGTATACATTTTGTAAAATTAACCATTTTAAACATTTTAAATGTACAATTCATTGGCATTAAGTACATGCACATCATTGTGCAACCATCACCCCTATTCATTTCCAGAACTTTTTCATCATCCAAAACTGAAACTGTGTAACCATTAAACAATAACTCCCCACCGCCTCCCTTCCCAGCCTCTGGTAACCACTATTCTACTTTATATCTATGACTATTCTATGTATCTAATAGTAGTGCAATTCTACAATGTTTGCCTTTTTGACTTATTTTACTTAGCATAATGTTTTCAAGGTTCATCCATGGTGTAGCATGTGCCAGAATTTCATTCCTTTTTTTTTTTTTAACATCTTTATTGGAGTATAATTACTTTACATTGTTGTGTTAGTTTCTGCTTTATAACCAAGTGAATCAGCTATCCATATACTTATGTCCCCATATCCCTTCCCTCTTGCGTCTCCCTCCCACCCTCCCTATCTCACCCCTCTAGGTGGTCACAAAGCACCAAGCTGATCTCCCTGTGCTATGCGGCTGCTTCCCACTAGCTAACTCTTTTACTTTTGGTAGTGCATATATGTCAGTGCCACTCTCTCACTTCATCCCAGCTTACTCTTCCCCCTCCCCGTGTCCTCAAGTCCATTCTCTGCGTCTGCATCTTTATTCCTGTCCTGTCCCTAGGTTCTTCAGAACCATTTTTTTTTTAGATTGCATATATATGTGTTAGCATACTGTATTTGTTTTTCTCTTTCTGACTTCACTCTGTATGACAGATTCTAGGTCCATCCACCTCACTACAAATAACTCAATTTCGTTTCTTTTTATGGCTGAGTAATAGTCCATTGTATATATGTGCCACATCTTCTTTATCCATTCATCTGTTGATGGACACTTAGGTTGTTGCTTCCATGTCCTGGCTATTGTAAATAGTGCTGCAGTGAACATTGTGGTACATGGCTTTTTTTGAGTTATGGTTTTCTTAGGGTATGTGCCCGGTAGTGGGATTGCTGGGTCATATGATAGTTCTATTTTTAGTTTTTTAAGGAACCTTCAGAATGGGAAAAAATATCTGCAAACGAAGCAACCAACAAAGGATTAATCTCCAAAATATACAAGCAGCTCATGCAGCTCAATATCAACAAAACAAACAACCCAGTCCAAAAATGGGCAGAAGACCTAAACAGACATTTCTCCAAAGAACATATACAGATTGCCAACAAACACATGAAAGGATGCTCAACATCACTAATCATTAGAGAAATGCAAATCAAAACTACAATGAGGTATCACCTCACACCGGTCAGAACGGCCATCATCAGAAAATCTACAAACAATAAATGCTGGAGAGGGTGTGGAGAAAAGGGAACCCTCCTACACTGTTGGTGGGAATGTAAATTGATACAGTCACTATGGAGAACAGTATGGAGGTTCCTTAAAAAATGAATAACTTGTTTTTTATTAAAACTTCTGATTATAAAAGGAATATATATTTATTTTGAAAGTTGTGAAATATGTAAAAGTATAAAAAAGAAAATATTAAACACTAGTATTCCTACCAGTCAAAGTGAATGGGTGCTAACATTTTTATAAGTATTTATATATGTGTGTGCATATATTTGGTAATTATGTGCTCCTACCATTCCAGAAATTGATTTTGTCCTTAATTTATTTTAAGCATTTTTCACATCTTAAGTATCTTTCAATAATCTGATTTTATAGTCTGTATCTTGGTTTAGTGTTATATTTTAGGTCTATTTATATTCTGTGTTTGCTAAAGATGCAACAGTTTTGTGCTCTTTTATTCTCTGTTGAGATTTGGCTTATATAAAAAGAATTATAACTTGATATCACCCATATTAATATCATTATTTCAAAAAATAAATTTCTATAATAATTATTTGGATATTTTGATAAAGTTTTATCATCATGTTAAAGTAATACCATCTATTTCTCTCTGTGTTTTATTGGTTACCTGGAATATTACTGTTTCTTTTAGTATACAGAGTCCCATTTCTAGGATTCTAGGATTTAATTTAGCTCTGTTATTTGGAGTGTGTCTTTGAGTGCTGATTTTTTCCTAGGAAATACATATGGATAGCATATTTTACGAGACATTGTTTACCTAAGAACAACTTTGAAAATTTATTTTTATTTATTTTTTTGCTTGTCTACATCAAAAATAGATTGGCTTTGTCTAGGGATCTTTTATCACAATCTTCATTGTCTTTTCGCATTCTTACTTCAGAGAGTTTGAAGTTGGCCAAATATTTTCCCCTTTTGTAGATATTATTTCTTTTTTACAAAAAGTTTTTTATAGAGATTATTTTTGAAGTTATTTAAGAGTTCAGCACTTTCAGAAATGTATGCCTAAGTTCTGGTATCTTTTAATTAATGTCACTTGATCCTCTGTGAGCTCTCCCTATGTGCAAATTCAAGTCTTTAGCACAGGAAGATTTTAAAAGTTATTATCAATGCACTATTGTATAACCTGTCAGCATCATTCCCTCCTTCTGGGTTGGGTCATCGTAATCAGTATTGCTTTCTTGTCCCCTCTGACTTCTGAGATAATTTCTTAATATTGCTATTTATTTTTTAAATTTCATTTTACTAAATGTCAAATCTGATGATATAATCTCATCTGTGGTTTTTATTTAAGCAGTCATATAGTCATATGCTGTCTTTTCTATTTCCTAATTAGAAAATTATTAGTCTTGCATAAATTTTATTGAATTGTGTTGAGAACTTAAATAAGACATTTTCTAAAAGTTGTTTCTTATTATAACACTTCTTACAATTGTCTTTCAGAGTGGTTTCCTTCTTTTAAAATATTGTATTTTTCATATAGCTCATGAGCTCTTTTTTCTTATTACTTATTTTATTTTAATTTCCTGGTGTTCATATTTGAAATTAAATTTGTTTGTATCTTTCAGATCCAGAAAAATGAGGAGGAAAAATTTTAGGTTTTCTGTAGCACACTTATCTGCTTCATATATCCAGTAACTTGAGGAGAAAGGTAAGGTGGCTGAAGCTCAATTTAATTTGAATAGAAAGTGTCTTCTTCTCTCCTAGGTTTTCCCCCCACTGTGTTTGGCATGGTTTTCTTGCTTTGGTAGATTGTTGTTTTCACTGTTTATGGACATGGTAGTCAGCCTTAAAAAACATCTTTAGCAGTACCTATGGTTGTCTCTGAAGATTATAAACCAGGAGCAATTGCAGGTTTAGATTCCCTAAGGAGTGTAATCTCTTGTATCTGAGTCTCTTGCTAGGGTTGCTGATGAATCTATATGTTCCTTTTGATTTTGTTTTGATTTGTTCCTCTTGACTTGATGCACCAATGCCTTCTGTCTGCATGCCTCTAAGTGAAAGGACGTTAGTGGGGCTCTGCTAAGCTCACTTCATTTATTCCTCAAGGTGTCTGTTCCTTCCCACAAGGGGGCATTGCTGTATGTCCAAAATGTTCTAGATCTGACACTATTCATTCTATATCTAGCAGAAGTTCCTTGAATATACTAAATTGTTGTATCCATATTTTCTCAGTTTTAAGAACTCACTCCAGGTACCACACACACAACCACATGCACACACACAAAACATTGGAATAGGAATCAAAGGGACTTTTTTTTATTGCTAATTATTCTAGAAGATAACATTTTTACTTAAAAAAACCTCTCCAAAACCTACTGCATCTCCCTTGTTTCCTACACACATTTACCACATCTGTCAAAAAATATAACGTTTATTTTTTAATGTATAATTAAATTATGTTCTTCGAAGAAAAATTACTAAGTGCTTATTATTTGCCCGGCTTTCTGGTTAATAATGCACATGGTTCTTTGTGGATGTGTGGTGTTGGTAGTGAGCATTGCACCAATGGGCAGGCAGACCTTGTCTTCCAGGAACATGTACCCTAACTGGAGCTGTAAGACATACATAAACAACAACTACCTAAGGCAGAAAATATAAAATATCCTAAGTAATAAAGACAATAAGTACCAAAGGTGCTTGAAGGAGGGGAGAACATTTATTGGACTGACTTATTCAGAGAAGGCAGTAGAATTTTGACTTGGACTTGAAGGAAGGGTTTGGTTTCAGTAGAGTTGAGTAGCAGTTAATGCAGGTAAGGGAAAAGGAATGGAATTCAGAATGATAGAGATGTGCTAGAGAGATTAAATGCATTGCCGTAAGTCTGCGTATTAGAATTGTTCATCGTGATTTCTACCAGAACTTTTACATATTTGCAGCTGAAACTTTAGTTTGTTATTACTTTTTAGGGCAAATTTTATCTTTGAATAAATAACTGTTTCTTGAATCATTCTATAGTGAGTTTATGATGAAATCACACAATTTCAGCAGCTTAAATTGAAGTTTTGCAGGTATTGGCTTACATTGTTTTTATTAAAAACGTTTCTGTTCTCCAACTGCTTTAGGAAAGAGTTTGATCAAACAGGAAAGAGTAAGTTGATCTTAGTGAACTTTTGTTAGCAAAGTTTCACCTAAATTTTCAATCTATACAGAATTGAATCTAAAAATCTGAATAACTTTACTTTAACAAAAATATTTTTCTTCTCTGTACTTATAGCTTGTTTCCACAGCATTACACTAGAGGATTGAAAAAGAAAACATTTATTACATGAAAGTCCAATGATGTGTAAATGCATAGGGCAGCATTGGCTACTGACCTTACTTTCTTAATATTTAATTTTCTCCACTACCAACAAAGTTGATATTTTCTAGTTTACAGTAACTGAAAGTAAAGAAAAACATTTTGTTCACAAAGATTATTTTAGACATTCTATTTTTGTCTGGTTTTGGATAATCAGGACATTGTGACATCTTGAAAAGATACCGGAAAACTTTGGAATCACTGAGTTTTATTATCGGAATATTTTCAGTACTGGACTGAGAGATACATAGTCTTATTATGCATGTTCAAGAATAATATGTCACCAGAACACAATATTTACACTTGATAGAGTAATTCTGAGAAGGCTTATCTTCGTTCTCCCACAAATTAAATTTTCGTATATGTGTATGACCATTTTAGTCTGAAACAAAATTATTCACTCGAAAAAGATCTGTGCTTTCATTCTTGCATGCTTTTACATTATTAAATCCTAAGATAGTGTAACTAAAGGCATTGAATTTAAAATCAGATAAATGCATGTCCAGATATAGCTCAGTTATTGACAAATTGTATGATCCTGGGTAAATTATTTAAATTTACTTGACTTCAAATACACTTGACTTCAGTTTTCTTATCTGGATGTGAAAATAAAATAATAACTAGTTTTAAGGGTTGTAGAGATTAAGTGAGGTATTTTGAATAGAGTTTCCAGAAAATATTAGAAAGTTAATTATAATAACAGTTATTATATACATTTCACTGATGACAATTTGCATCTTCAGTTGACTTTCTGATTGTAGTGTTAAGTGTGTGTGTGAAAATACATATGCATATATATTTATATTTATATATATTGATATTTACTTTGTTTACAGAAGGAGCCTTGGATTCCAATTGACTGATTAAATATACATAATTTTCTCTTCTTCTGTGAATATTCCACTGAAAAGACAGAATAGCAACAAGAATAAAACCATAATATGTTGGACACCAAAATCAAAAGGAACTAGTAGCACATCAGAGAGTTTGTGTAAATCATTTTTTTTTTTAAATTGAAGTATAACTGAAAGTACATTAGTTTCAGGTGTACAACATAAGGATTTGATATTTTTATAGATTACATACCATACAAATCTATTATAATATTATTGACTATATTATCTGTGCTATAAATTACATCCCTGTGACTTATTTACTTTATAACTGGAAGTTTGTACTTCTTAATCCCCTTCACCTATTTCACTAATCCCCCCACCCCATGGCCTCTGGCAACTAGTTGCTTATTCTCTGTATCTATGAATCTGTTTCTATTTTGTTATATTTGTTCATTTTTTGTTTGTTTTTTACATTTTACATATAAAGGAAAATATGCAGTATTTGCCTTTCTCTGTCAGACTCATTTCACTTAGCATAATACCCTCTAGGCTGATCCATGTTGTTGCAAATGACAAGATTTTATTCTTTTTATGGCTGAGTAATATTCCATTGTACCTATATACCACATCTTTTTCTCCATTCATCTATTGATGGGCACTTATGTTGCTTCCATATCTTGGCTGTTGCGTCCATATCTTGGCTATTGCAAATAATGCTGCAGTGAACATTGGGGTGTGTATATATCTTCTAATTAGCAATTTTGTTTTCCTCAGATAAGTACCCAGGAATGGAATTGCTAGATCATATTGTAGTTCTATTATTAACTTTTGAGGAATCTCCATAGTGTTCTAATGAGGGTCAGTGTATTTAAGCAGTATGTCCATGTATACATATCTAATTGGTAGACTTAAGATGTATGCCCAGCTGTGTCATCATACCGAATCCTTCCTGCCTTTAGTGTTCACATCTATTATATGGTAAAAATCAATACTCCTAATAATATTCCAGAGGTGGCTTCTCAATCATCTAGGACTTAGCGCATTAGTTTATTGGTTGAGATTGACCTACTTTTGAAAGTTAAAAAGGAGAGAGAGATCATTTATTTTCATTTAATTATTTTTTCTTTTTATCAAAATAGTTACTTCAAGAAGAGCAGTGGGGCCTTGATTATAGTAGTACTATATGTTTTCCCTCTTGCCTTGCTACGTTTGATAAGTCATAGCGAACCTAGTTTCAGCTTTTCACATTTCTCTATCAATAATAATTTCTAAATTAAAAGAAATTTCTAATTTGGTAGATGAGCAGCTGACTCAACAATAATTTTAATCATTGCTTGAGTAAATTACTCTCTGCTCACGTTCTAGTATTTTCACTACCCTGCTTTATATCTGCTCCTTTTAGTATGCCTATTTGTCTAGTTGCCAGCCCTCATGAATTTCACTTATCTGATTTTTGCCAAAGTATGGTTGACACATAAATTAGCACACTGGTCTTCATGAACTTTCATTTTGTAAATATTTAAGCAAGTATCATCATTATAAGGTACTATGTCTTTAAAATTAATGAAATATTTTCTTACCAGAGCAATCTTGAAAAAAAAAGAACACAGCTGGAGGTATCACACTCCCTGACTCTATAGACTATACTACAAAACTACAGTAATCAAAACAGCATGATACTGGCAGAAAAACAGACATGTATATCAGTGGACCAGAATAGAGACAAAATAGCCCAGAAATAAACCCAGGCATTTATGGTCAATTAATCTACAAGAAAGGAGGCAAGAATATACAATGGAGAAAAGATAGTATTTTCAATAAGTGGTGCTGGAAAAATTGGACAGCTACATGTAAAAGAATGAAATTAGAACATTTTCTCACACTATAAACAAAAATAAACTGCAAATGGTGAAAGACCTAAATGTAAGACCTGAAACCTTAAAACCCCTAGAAGAAAACATAGGCAGAACACTCTTTGACATAAATTGTAATAATATCTTTTTGAATCTGTCTCCTAAGACAAAAGAAATAAAAGCAAAAATAAACAAATGGGGCCTAATTGAATGTAAAAGCTTCTGCACAGCAAAGGAAACCATCAACAACAACAACAACAAAAACCCTACTAAATGGGAGAAAATATTTGCAAATGTTATGACTGATAAGGGGTTAATATCCAAAATATATGAACAGCTCATACAACTTAATATCAAAAAAAAAAAACCTGATTAAAAATAGGCAGAAGACCTGAAAAGACATTTTTTCAAAGAACATTTATAGGTGGCCAATAGTCACATGAAAAGATGCTCAACATTTCTAATCATCAGAGAAGTGTAAATAAAATTGCAATGAGATATCACCTCACACCTATCAGAATGGCTATCATCAAAAAGTCTACAAATAACAAATGCTGGTAAGGATGTGGAGAAAAGAGAAACTTAGTAACTGTTGGTGAGATTGTAAATTGGTTCAGCCACTATGGAAACAGTATGTAGGATACTCAAAAGACTGAAAATAGAATTACCACGAGATCCAGCAATTTCACTCCTGGGTATATATTCCAAGAAAATGAAAACATTACTTGGAAAAGATACATGCACTCCAATGTTCATATGATAGTCAAGATATAAAAGCAACCTAAGTGTCCCACAATGATGATGAATGGATAAAGAAGATACGGCATATACATGTGCAATGGAATATTATTCAACTGTAAAAAAAGAATGAAATTCTGCCATTTGCAGCAACATGGATGGGCCTAGAAGGTATTATGCTTAGAGAAACAAATCAAACAGAAAAAGACATATACTGTATGTTATCACTTATATGTGGAATCTAAAAAGTAAAATAAATTAATGAATACAGTAAAACAGAAACAGACACACAGGTATAGAGAACAGACTGGTGGTTACCAGTGGGGAGAGAGTGAGGAGGAGAGGTGGGGTGGGGGTAGGGGATTGAGAGATACAGACTACTATGTATAAAATGGATAGGCTACATGGATGTATTGCACAGCACAGGGAAATATAGCCGTTATTTTGTGGTGACTTTAAATGGATACAATCTATAAAGTTATTGAGTCGCCGTGTTGTACATGTGAAACTAATATGATGTAAATCAACTATATTTCAATTTTTAAAAAGTTCTTTTTTAGCTTTCTACTAGTTCTTACATATTGACTCTCATTCCTTTCAATATTATTTTGTAGCAGAGAGAGAAAAATAATTCCTCAATCTTTCAGTATTTCCATGTGCTTCCCTATATGTCCCATATTCCTTTGAAATTAAGTTGATGTCTTGTGACTAGTTCTAGTCAGTGGACTTAGAGCATAAACAATGTTTTTCACTTCCAGTGTGAGTCTCTCCACAGCAATATCAGAGGTCAGGTGTTCCAGAATATAGCTATAAGATGAAGGAAGGCCACTGGACCTCTATCTTGCTTGAATGAGCAATAAATGTTTATAAGATTAAACTAATGATATTTAGGGACTAATTTGTTACAGTTGCATGGCCTAGCCTATTCTGCATAATACCCCAATGTACAGTCTCCAATATGTGACTGTTCCTCCTTCCAAGATCTTGACTATAAACTCTTTTGTTCGTAGGTAATTTTAATTTTAATGATTTTCTTTAAAAGGTGGTTTGTGCTACCTAAATTTTTCTCAAGATGTCTAAATAAGCTTGGCTCTATATCAGAACATAAAATTCAAAACAACACTAAAAATAGAAATGAAATATTCCAGTATACATTTATAATAATTACATGACATTATGAAAGATTAAACTACAAAAAATAAAAGCATAGCAAAGCAATGAGAGAAACAGAACCCCTCTTCCCACACATAGAGACATACTTCATGCAGTTGTCCTATCTGTACACCTGTATATACGTTTCCACACGTATATCTATGACAGAAAAGATATTGTAGTTTATAAATAAGCATAATAAAATAGTACAGTGTAATAAAAAAAGATATTACTTTCAGACTTACTTCATGAAAACTTAGGGACTGCTGCAGCACCTTCATCTACAATTAAGTGCTTTAACTACTATTATTATTATTATTATTGTTACTATTATATATTTTTTACCACCTAACTGACCTTATGTAACTAGGTATGGAGTATGCTTTCAGAGCATACAGTAGATTTAATTTCTTACATCACTGAATACTTGAGATGCTAAAGTTAAAAAACAATTGCACATATTCCAGATTCTCCTAGTTCTGGCCTTATACCACTCTGCAAAATGCCTAACCCCACTCCTAAGTATTCCAGAAATATAAAGGCCATCTCATAAATGTATACTCAAGTGCTTTTTGACAGAAGCCATCACAAATGACTTATTAGGTATACAGAATCAAGTTGCCTGGGTTTTATTTCAGCTCTACATCTTATTAGTGGTGGCCTGGGCCTCAGGCTATTCATCAGTAAAATGAGGATATTAATAGTATCAACCTCATATCACTGCTAAAAGAATTAAATGTGTTAACATTTTTGTAAAGTCCTTAGAACAATGCTTGGCACATAACAAGCACTATATCATGGTTTCTTTTCTAATGTAATAAAAATATAAATGCTCAAAATTTTTGTAAGACAATAATGGGCATATTGAGATTATATTATTAAGTTAACATATAACTGAGTCCTTGATGATCTAAGATATTTATTTTAGCCGAAATATGCTCTTTAACTCACAAGGAAAGGTATTAAATTTCCTCAAAAGCATTGTCCCAACATAAAATCAAAACACATACTACTCCCAAATGTTTTTTCATGGAAGCCATACTTCTTGCTGCTGGTTGGGAGCTAGAACTTCTCTTGTTCCTGCTGCACTGCTCACAAACTAACTTCCTGGTATTATTCACAAGGTGGAGCCTTAGTGTGACCCCTTATTATCAGTCTTGAATCCATCACTGGTTTCTTATCCCCACCACCAGCCTGACATTAGGCACCAAGATTACTCCTGCATGAATTTTGTTCGATTTTGTTTGTTGATCAGTTCTCATTGGTCCAGCCATCCCTTACCATCATAAACTATTTTTTTTTCTTTTCTTTTTTTTTTTTTTTTAAATGATATCCATCTTTCCTTCTGAGCTTTCCTATTGCAGTTCTTTCTCACTATTCTAGGCTTTTGGTGAGAGGCTTTAGCCTCTGAATTTTTATTTCCTTTCATATCTTTTTGAGAAAAAGAAAAAAGATGTAAAACCAAGTAGTGCTCTGAGTGTATATACTTTATTTCATTCATCAGTTCAGATCTCAGTATGGTGTTGCTGTGCAAGAACCTTCCATTGCTTTTACCTTCTACTCTGAAAGGGGGTGATCCTGAGAAGCAGGTAATTTTCCTGCAGAAGTTCTATTATGCTAGTGCCATTCTTTCTTCCTGATTCATAGTCTGTGTTGTTTGAAAAAAGCAGAGCTGACCTGGGACTTTCTTTCAAAGCCATAGTGTGTGCAAAACTTGGAACATCTGAATAAAATGAATGACAAAAAGAATAAATATATGTATAAATTAACATAATTTATATCTCTGTAAAATTATTTAATGTGTTCACAGAGATAACTGAATTATAGCATAATTTAGAAGTAGGTAGAAATTTAGCACATGAAACAATAGTATGAATATAAACAAAAGCTAATAAAGTCTCTAATGCAATGAACACATATAAAGATGAGTGTAAGCATGGATGCAATTTTAATTTTTATCTGCAAATAATAAGACAAAAATATCATTGTTTACATGGATCATGACATCCATAAAAACAAAATCAATGTATAGGGGAAGCCAAAAATAGATAAGAAATATTTCCTTGGAGGGAATATATGAGCATATTCACACAGACTTATATAACTATATTCTTATGCATCAAGTAGGTATTACTTGTAAATGTCTATTCAAATCTTTGTCATTTTGAGCTCCTTATGACTATCACAGGAGATTTCAAAGCCTGAAGTATTTGCTATGAGGTCTGACAAGGTCATGAGTACAAAAGATTAGAATATTCATTATATATTGCCTATGTTTGTGGATATGCACAGCAATTAATGGCTCTGATATTCCAGCTTCTCTAACCCATTTAAGGATTGTGAGCCTCAGTTGAAACACATTGACCCCAATTCTCCTTTCCCATCCTTTGCTAACAGTAACCTTAGGTTTCTTCCCACACCTCCTGGCTGCATTCTCTAGCCATAGGGTTCACTTGTGAGGCATTTTCCAAATAAGAAAGACTCATTGCCACTCTGGGAAACAAATGAAATTAAGAATATAGCAGGAAATTTACTTTATTTGGTCTATCACAGTTTAATCTTCAGCTCTAATAGTTTATTTGCTAATCCTACTACACTAAATTCTTGCAGAGGTCTTTATTCTGTAATGATATTTATATCAGTGCCCGCAAGCAGTGCTATAGTTAATGGTCTGTTGTCATTTCCATTATAAACTCCCTATTGCACAAGTAACAGGAGAACCAAGAACCTGTGACTTTCCTAGCTGAGGGCACATTTCAATGCTCTTCTAAATTACAGTATTAGCCAGAGCACTTTCGTGAGGCAGTATTTTCAGGCAATTTAAGAAATAGCATTTAAAGGGGAAAAAAGAAATCAAAGTTCTACTCACTATCTTAGCAATCAAATAAATATCTGTAGGTAAGTTTTGTTCTGTTTTTGTAGTTTCTTAAACATGTTATACATATATTTACAAATAATAAACTGTTTTGTGTCATTTTGCATTACTGAGATATTGTCTTTAGCATCTGGTTTCAATTAAATACAAAATAAATTTATAAAATGAGGAACATTTTATATTTATGCTTAAGTTTTTAAACAACCTACTACTGTATCGAGGGAGGCATGAATGAGAAATATTACTAACATATATTTTACGGAAGACAGTTTTGTAAGGTAAACATTGGAAGGGGCTGATAATTATATTGTAATGTGGTTGAAATGGATAAATATAGCCATAATATTCTTTTCACTGAATAAATTATACAGCTGATTGTCTCATTAGATGTTACAGTCTTGCCTTGCTTAATGGAACAGAATATAGAACCAGTAGTTCTGGTCTCTTCTTGACTAAGCTGCTATGGCTTCTGTGGGATGACAGCTCTTAAGAGAACAGTCTTCCCTTAATAAAATTGGGATATTCCACAGTGAACAAGCAAAAGAAAAAAAAATACAAATTAAAAAAATACAATGTTAGTATATTTATTTAAAATAAGTGGCAGAAAGAAATGTATTATATTATACCAACTGTACCATTAATTATAAAATGTTGTAAAAAATAGAACATGGAGAATACAATGTGTTTAGTTTTCAAAGATTAACTTATCTCATTACACAATTCTAGGATAGGACAGAGGACACGTTTCTGAGGCTCCTGGTTCATTGTAACAATTGCCCTGTTCAGTCTTCCCTTCTCTTCTCTGCTTCCCCAAGTCAGTTTGTCTATGAGAACCTGTGAAGGCACAGAACTTCACTAGCTTGTGGCAGTCTCTGAAACAAAATGCAAACCTTCTGTGAATGAGTCATTTTGAATAATTTGTTTTATGATTTTTTTCTAACTCTTAAAACAAAGGCACTTAAAAATCATAGGCATTTTTGTCATATACTTTTGAAATTTATTATATACCTTCCTGTATGTATAAAGAGAGCACATTGAAAACCATTTAAACTGTCATTGATGATTCAGTCAGAATTTAAATTATTGTCTTGTGAGCTAATACAGTAATGCCCCCAGGGCATATTGAGTTATGTAAGGCTGTTTGCCATTATGTTAAATGACCTTACACTGTGCTGTATTTGTAGTTCTTATGTTTTGATTTCGTGGATATTTTTTGAATTTTCCTCTGATGCCTGGCTGGCATATTTTACTGCTCTCCCTGAAACTGTTAGTCTGTATTTCAATTTAATTTAATTCAATCGAGTTTTATGTTATTTTACAGTTTAAAAATTTAATTTAATTTTACTTTGCTTCTATTCTACTGGCAACCCAGAAAAAGCTGTTAGGAATTCACGGAAAACAAGATTCCATAGCTGCGAATAAGAACCTGAGTACATTTAGTGCTTGAGCCTTTTTTCATATATTGTGTGACATGAGTTATGACTCTTCAGAAGTTTTCTTGTTCATACTCCATATACTTTGTCTGTATATCTATAATATATGTTTGGAAAATTACTGAATGCCAGGTAGGTGAGTTGTTATATTACTGAGGGACAAATTTTAAATATATTAAAATATTAAAATATTAATAGAACCTTACAAAGATACCTTCAATAATTTTATTCATAAAACCTCTAATGGCTGTTTTGGGGTTTTGTATGCATTTTAGAAGGTAGTAGATATCTATCAAAGCTCCCCTCCTGCATTAAAAATAATAATTAAAAATATTAATAATTTGGTTGCAAAAAAATCTAAGGAAACCTAATATCTAAGGTAATATGTGATATAAAATATATAAATCTAAATTTTTTCATGGTAGGATTGCATTGGCAGTTATTGAAAATTGATATCACATACAATGATAAGAATAATGCTAGCTTACATGTATTGAGGGTTTACTGTGTGTCAAGCACTGTTCCAAGTACTTGTCATTTAGTAACTCTTATAAGTCTCACAACAAACCCTAAGATGGGTTACTATTCTTTTAAATATAAGGAAACCAAAGCATGAGTGAATATGAAACCTTCCTATGATCCCGCAGGTAATAAATGGGGAGTCAGAATAGACGATATCTTAAGTCCTTGTGATAAGAATAGGTAGACTTTTTTTCCTCTACCTCTCCAAGATGTTGTGAACTGAATACAATCCACTAATTCCTTTGCACCATCTGGAACACATTAGCTAGATGACTCATTCTCTCTCTGTCTTCTTCCTCATTCCCACATCCTGTTCCTCTCCAAATCTAGAATCTTGAGATTTAAGGAAAGGATCTAGTAAGATTTGCCCTCACTCAGTCCTCTCTTGACTAGAAAAATGCATAAGATTTTACTCAGTGGGAGCACAGAGGGAGGTCAGAGAATATTGAAAATATGGAGAGAAATCTGTATACACTCTCTCTCCCATGCTCAGAAAACAAATACATATTATTTTCCCCCATGAATGGTTCATAGAAACATTTCTCCACAGAAGTATTAAATGAGGATCTCCTGTGATAAGATTATCAGTATTCAATTAGCTGAGTCAATCCCTCTCACAGAGAAAGTTTTAGAAGAGACATTTATACAGCATGTGTTAATTGTTTGCATTATTCTGATAGACAAGCTACACTTTTACTGAAGTACAAACAGCAACAGAAGTCATGCTTTATTTTGAAACTGATCATTTCTGTGTCACTATTAATAATTGTTAGTAGATGCTCCCTCTATGTGTCACGTACTGTGCTGAGTAATTTATATATGTCAGTGCTCACCCCAATCCTGAATATTAAGATAATGAACTTTCTGATAGTCAAGAGTCTTCTCTGTGCTTCTAACCACTGCCCTTTACTGCTCTTTACTGCCTTAACACTTTTATCACATAATCAACCAGTCTCAACCAACAAAAGCAATTGTAATATATCAGTAGTTTATTAAGTTATCACCATCTCTCCATATTCCCTGCTTACACTGAAACTTTTCCTTTAAGGGAGAAGTAACCATCTTGGCAGAAATAGGAATCTCAACCATCAAAATCTGCATTCTCTTACTGGAAAGCTTAACAGTATTAACCTAGATATAGGACAAAAAAAAAAAAACACAAAACCATATTTAGAATGGTATTCACTCATTTTCTTCCTCTTCCTCATAATAGAAAAAGGTTCCCCCAGATTGGAAGTTTGGGGGAAAAAAAGAGTTGGAGAAAATATAAGCTATACACTGAAGCACTCTCTGAGAAATGGTTTCAAGTGCCTCTTTATCCAAGGAGGTCTCCAAAATACGAAGACAATTAGATCTGATATAAGGTTTGAAATATAACAGTAAAGAGAACAGTGCCATCAGGAACTCTGGGAGGGGCTGCCTCACCCTGGCCCCAGAGTAGAGATGGTTGCATGGGCTGCCAGGGGCAAAAAGAGACCCAGATGGATCAAAGAGATAATGTTCAGAAGCCACCAAATGTTCTGCCTCCTAATTTTATCTTTGTATATGGCTTCATACCTATCCTAGCTTGTGGTTCTGTGAAGAGCAAACTGGTCCATCAGTCTGATAGATAATTCAGTCATAGCTCAGAATTCTTACCTCTTTTTACTGAAACTGTAATCTCTCTCTGTAGGTACCAAACATGAAAGCACAAAACTGGCTACCTTATCTTAAAAGAAAAGGGGAAATAATTACATGAAAGACAGTGAATTATAGCAAAGAATATTATGTTGATCCTGAAATATCTATATTCCTTATTTCCAGTTGCCTGGATTCTGGTGGTTATGAGGTAGCCCTAGGTATTCCTTTCCTTGACACACCTAGCCTGTCTTTTTTATGCAGTTAGAAAAGGGGAGCCAAAACACTAGGTTTTGGAAGAATAGGTGGCAAAGGTGTAAGTTATTTTTATGGCTCATTTTTAATAAATTTTTGAGATATAGTGTAAAGAAAGGCCAATATGGGCTGCAGTCTTTTGTTTGTTTACAAGTGAGGGATAGAGAGAAGAAGCAGAGAAAGTCAGGTTAGAACGTGAAGGTGCCTTTGATTAAGTCCTGGCCTCACAGAAGGTGAGGGAAATGCCAAAAGCCAAGGTTATTTGCCAGCTATCTAAAAAGGCGGTCCAGTGGGAACAACCAACTTCTTTTTTATTTTTCATGCCTTGAGTCAAAGTCAGTTGCCTTGGTTACTCAGGCCCTCTTTCCCATCTGGGACAAAGGGAAAACAAACTCAAGTGTGTCCATGCCCTAGGGGAGCCACATGAAGGAAAATAGCCTCTTGTTTGGGAACTAGCTCTAGTTCCATGTACCTAACAAGTGGACTTTAGTTATGCAGTTAGGTTTCCTGAGAGGAAAATCTGTAGTTCAGAGAAGTAACAGCAGCCTTGAGGCCTGCTTTTCACTTTTTCTCAGAATTCTCAGGATACTTGAATAGTAGGTGAGATGAGAAGGATATTGGGTAGAAATAGGTCATGATATCTGTTCTACAGCCCTCTCTGTTTTCTATGCCTGGGGATCTTGCTTGCTAAGCAACCTCACAAGCAGGGACAACTAACTAGTCAGAAACCTGACAAAACAGTCTTTATGAGAGGAGGAATGGCATACTTAAGCACTTCACCTGAAATAATGAGGAGGAAAAGAAAACCTTAGTTCAGTTGTCTTGCTTTGCCAAGTTTTCCTGAGGCTAACTTCTTAATGTTATCTTTAGCAATTTATTTTGTTTAATTATCTAGTTCCATTACAAAGTGCAATGACTTTGCTTTAAAATGCACTTAAATATTACCTTCAAAAGTATTATTTACTATGTTCACAGAAGAGTTTACTTTCTAGGTTTTATAATATTCATAGAGAATGATGTATGCTTGTTTGAATTTAATTTAGGCTGAAGGAGTAGATAAAAACGGAAGTTGGCAAAACCCACAGGATAGCATTAAGAAAATGAGGCAGAATAATACTGCCGATGAAATGCAAATCTTTCAAAGTCCATTAGTACTGTTAATAAAGAAGAGAAGGAAAAGCAACAACTGCCTGACTGAGGTAAAGAGAGTGCAACTCACCCACAAAGGCTCCGAGGGCCCGGCCTTTGACTAGGTATTTTTAGACTTTACAGACTCCGAAAAGTGTCTTAGATCTTCATTAAATAAAGTTAATGTACAAACTTTTGCAGGGTAAAAGACAAAATTAGAATTTTTCTTCTGTAACAGTGATAATTACCTGTTCCTGTAGCTATGTGACTGAAGAATCAGGTCAAAGAGAAACAGACATTTTATTGGGTTTTCCTTATTTTGAGATAATTCTGAAATCCACTATGGTGTTACAAAGAAAATCACATCTAAGTATTATACGACTTTTTAACAGAAAATTAACAGTGTAAAGAAAGGTTTCAACAGCACACTCTGTCAGTGGTAAGATCTCTGGTTCTGTGTGTGAGCAGACACTTTATCACTCCTAGATTTTTCATATTGGAGCGTTTATTTAGAAAATGTGATGTCAGTGGGAAAGGCAATGAGTGAGTCTCGTGACAAACAAAATAGAAGTAATCTCTTGATTCACTCTACGATTTAAGTTAATCCAGACATCAAAATAGGTACTTAAGAAGACACCTGAACTCCTTCAATCTAGAAAGATCCTGCTGATTAAATACAGCTGTAAGAGACTGATTGTCTTATTTGCCTGAACATCAAGCTGACCAAATGCGTTGAATGCTCAAACTGTAAAAAGCAATGTAGCAATGAAAAAGTTCAAAAATAACAGACAAGTAGGCATCACCTTAAGTTCACAACTTAATTGGGGACAGAGAGCATATGCACGTGGAAATAAACTCCAGCATTATTACATCTCTTTACTGACACAGAAACTAAGTATATATGTGCTAATGGGATAATTCTCCTCAAGCTGCTTACTAACTTCCTAATTTCCTAGCTTACTAAGAGGGAGTGATTTTGTAAGTGACTTTGACATTAAAAACAAACTGGTTCAATAAGAAATTACTCAACTGGATCTGTTTTTGTTTTTGTTTTTTTTCAGTTGCCTATTAGCACATTTAGGTAAGATTATTCTATTACCTGATTGCTGTCTGTTGCACTAAAGACACCTATTACTCTGCTCTTGCATTGCAGGTTATGTTGGCTAAAGTATTTATGTAGCTGTTCTTACAATCTTGTGGTGAAAATTAACAACTGCACTTATACTGTCAGCACACACGCAAAACCAGAGACTCTCTCTTTCCTTCTACTACTTTGCCCGTCAGCCACATCCGTGCTGGTGACCTGCTGCAGAATGAGCTCTAAGTAAATCTGTAGCCAAAACTAGCATTTATATTTGGAATCTCATTGACATTAAGTTAAATTTACTCTTATCAAATCCTATTCTCCCATCCTTCCTTTATGCTAAAGTATAAATAGCTGATAACTAGCTATGGCTGTGTTTCTCAAACTGGATTTGCCAAATCAGGTATTCAGCTAAGTCAAATTTCCATAATCAAATAACCTGAGAAAAACTACTATTTCCTCCTTTTGGATAATCATAATGCATATCAGCATATGTAGGCATCGACCAGTCCTGCTGTAAAGAAATTTGTTTATCTTCACTAGGGCAATGTTTTCCGAATATGATTCATCCTGTAGCATTTTTATTTTGCAACGCTTCTTTATGCTTAAGAATAAATCTGAGGAATACAGTTAGGGAAAGGCCGGAATCAAGACTAACCCTTCCTGGGGGTAGAAGGTGAATTTTCAAGTCTTGGTCTATCATGGAGAAGAATGGAGTGGGGGTGAGAGAAGAGAAAGTGGCAGTCAAGGCTTCTCTTTATCATTGACAAACTGCTCTGCCTAGATGTAGACAAACTACTTTTGTCACTCCATTGTGGTCTAGAAAGCACTAGGTAGTCATTACAGAAGGTTCTCTCAAGATAGAGAAGTGTCTTTGGTGAGCCCTACAGTGAAATTTAGCAAAAAATTGCAAGCAAAATTGCAATTGCAAAAAAAGTATTAATTATTCTTTAAACACAGCACCATTCTCATTAAAGCCAACTGCATTGCAAACAGTTGAAAGGGCACAAGTGTGGCCAAATGGGAAGGAACTTTGGATTTACAATGTACAGAACTATTTGAAAACTTACTTTAACACTTTCTAAATCTAAATCTCAATGTTTTCTCCCCTTTACGTGTATGTATAATTGGTAAACAAATAAAAAACTGGTATATACTATGTGGTAAATAAGTGCTATGTTACATGTTTTAGTTCTTTCTCTGAGATAAAAGTATCATGGAACTGGAGATTCATGGGTACAGAATGCCAATAATAATTGAGAAGCTGGCAATACAAGAAAATGTGCTCAGTTTATAGTGAAAGCTACAGAGGCATGTGAACAAAAACGTGTCTGTGTGTGTGTGTGTGTGTGTGTGTGTGTGTGTGAAAAGTAAAGCAGGCATCCAGCATTGTAGAGAAGTCCACTGATATGAACTTATTTACTGAAAGTTTGAGCATGGTAATTGAAAATGTTCTCCAAATAACAGTAAGGCTATGAAGCAGGCAAATGCACAATGT
Organism: Eschrichtius robustus; assembly: GCF_028021215.1. Taxonomy (NCBI): domain Eukaryota; kingdom Metazoa; phylum Chordata; class Mammalia; order Artiodactyla; family Eschrichtiidae; genus Eschrichtius; species Eschrichtius robustus. The sequence continues at coordinate 64,247,625 of NC_090832.1, read as the reverse complement.
TCTTATTTCTGAATGAGGGTATTTTGGTTTTGACATAAAATCTTAAGCTAAATTTTTTTCTGAGTATACATAGATCTGTAAACTGAGGCATCCACCCATTTCAGTCAAGATTCTAATGCACAAATAATAACCATATAATAATTATTATGAAAATCATTTTACAAAAATCACTTAGCCTTTTAACTTACAGGTTATATTAAAATATAACTGGAAACCCATTCAAACTTAAGAAAATTATACTCAACTACTTTATTGAGGCAGTGAAAATTCAGCTCCTATTTCACTCAGATGAAGCCTCAGGCTCAACTAATTAGGAGTTAACAAAGAAACATATAAGCAGGAGATTTGTGTGGAGGGCAGTTAGGGAAAATATCTCCCAGTATGTCATAGGGAAGGGACAGTTTACAGATTTCTATTTAGGTGTGATGCCTTCTATCCACAGTGCCTCACCTACAGCTAATTTTTTGTGAGATTCACAAATGAACAATGATTCTGATGGATGAAAAAAATCTGTGGACCACATTAAGAGCTATGGTAAAATTAATGAAGCCACCTGGTTTAGGACAAGTTAAAGGATGTGCTATTCTCCACAACATGTCAATGAAAGAATCAGAATATTAATGACAAAAGGAACTTTACATAAATCCCTTCATTTTACATATAAGAAAAGAAGATCATAGATGAGAAAGTAGTGACAGTGCTTAGATTAGAACTTTCATCTCTTGGTCCCTAAATTCTTGAAAAAGGAAATCAAAACTTTCAATATTTAACCCAATCTTAACTTTTCACTTATTTATGATTCCTCTTCATAAAACATTAATTACAAATTTTCTACTCACTTGTAATGTACTTGCACATTCACTTTGTAGGCCTTCTTTTCTGAAGTACTTAACTTGTCACTTAATTCTGAGATATATGAGACCTTATTATAATAATGAATGAAGAAGATATGGTTTATATATATATAGTGAAATATTACTCAGTCATAAAAATGAATGAAATTTTGCCACTTGCAACAACATGGATGGACCTAGAGGGTATTATGCTAAGTGAAATAAGTCAGACAGAGGAAGAAAAATACTGTATGATATCACTTATATGTGGAATCTAAAAAATAAAACAAATTAACAAACTTAACAAAACAGAGTCATAGATAACAGAAAACAAACTGGTTGTTGTCAGAGGGGAGGGGAGTGGGGGATGAGAGAAATAGTTGAGGGAGATTAAGAGGTGCAAACTAAAAAAAGAGAGAGAGAAAGAGACCTTTACTATAGTTAAGATATTTAAGATATCTTAAATGCATTTTTATATTTACATAAAGAATCTCAGGACCTCCAATTGCCACTATTTCACATAAAATACTGGATTTGGATTAGCCAGAATTATTTAGACTAGATTATTTAGAAAATAGGTATGTTAACTTCTCATTTTACTATCATCTTTATTCTTTTACTGTCTCCATATTGTGAAAATATTGGTGGCTCCTTGAAGGAAGTATGAGCTCTATACTTTTGTCAGTCCCACAAAGTGCCTAGCAAATGCCTTAGATCTAGTAAAATTCTAATGAAAATTTCTTATTTGATTGACTGACTCATAACCTTAAGTATATATGCAAATCTTCTTTTTCTTCCCTTATTCTAACATGCTTAAGCATTGGTGTTTTCTTTATTACCCATTAAGATAAGAATTGTTCTGTAACAACAATGGTTTTTATAAAATACACATACATACACACACACACATGCATTTTAAACTTAAAGTCAGAAACAAACAAGCAAACAAATAAAAGGCATAAGTGATTATCTTACTATCTCTAAGGATAAGAAAAGATTAAAAATAACAACAAAAATTAACTAGCTATAACATGCCCATGTACCCATGATAAGTTCCCAACTACGTTATTGTCATCTAAAGGAAAATGTACCTTGGGAACCCAAGTGCAAGTGGTTTGACTGAGATTTCTTAGAAAGTTAAGATGACTTCCATACCTTTTCCAAATAATTCTACAGTGTTTTTTTTTTTGTTGTTTTTTTGGGTTTTTTTTCACAACTATTTTTGAGATGGTGCAGCTGCAGCTGTAAGCATAACAATAGTTCAGCTTACTGGCATCTATTTCCTGATTTAGAAGCAACAGTGAAATAATTGTCAAGACTTGAAATGGAAAGCATACAAGAGTTGTACATTTCAAACTTAATATGAACCTATTTAATTAGTTTTTCTTTTAAGAGTAATACTTAAACAATTTCTCTTTGGGAATAGCTAAATTTGAATTTAAAGATTTTGTGGACTGATTTATGTGGAATATTTTTATGCTTTTATCTTTCATTATAATGACTTTGATATAAGAAAAGAGTTAAAAAGACTTCTCTGTGGCATTTTTATACTTATATAACATAGCTATTATAAATGGTCAATACAAATAAATGATAAAACTTTGAAAAGAAAACAAATATATTTTTTCCTAAGAAATGCTAATTATTCATATTATATTTGAAAGTCATGCAGTTAATTTCCTTATTAAATATGCTAATAAATATGTCATTGAAAACAACAATGTAAAAAAACTCTTAAGATTTTTCTTTGAATAATTTTCCAAGAATAAACCCTCTGATATTTTAGAAAGTGTTGGAGGGAAAGGGCTACATAATGCCAAACAAAATATTGGAAAGAATAAAACACAATAATGTGGATTACTTTAAACTATTGAAGAAGTGGATTTATTTGATTTCACTATGTACTCAAACTAATATATGTCAACTAAAAATATATTTTCTTTTTTTTTGTTTCTAATTTTAAGTCATAGATTTATATATTGCCTATCATATAGGTCTTACTTATGTTTATAGTAAACAGTTAACATAAATGCTTACTATATGCTATACACTGTGCTTAGTTGTTCACATAGATTATCTCATTTAATTTTCACAACTTTTCTTTATATATTATTACTTTCTGTATTTTACAAATGAGAAACAGGTAGCTTATAGAAGTTAATACAACTCATATGTGATAGAACCAGAATTCTAACCATGTTTTTCCATGTTTTCACAAATATAGACTAGAGTTAAATTAGCTTGAGTAAAAATAGAAGTAAACATATTGCTACAATATGCTTTCGTATTAAAGCATAATAGCTTTTTACAAGTATTTTTTGGTATACTTTAAATATGCCATTTAATTGACTAGAGTTCATGTTGGTGGATGGTTTACCTTAGCAGCTCAAGTACTTTTTAGAAGTTTTCTTATTTCTATTTGTTGTTGTTTTTTTGTTTTGCCCTTATTTCAAGCAGCTCTTGGGGTGCACATTCTCTCTTATCTCTTGGTGTTTAACTTGCTAAAAAACCTGACCATCAAAGCACTAAGTTAAACGTTTAAATAATACAAAGAAAATTTCAGTGTTCTTTAGAACTACTATCCAATGTTTTGAAGCAGTAATGCTGTTAATGTAAGTCCCTTTGACATAGTAAATGTAATCCAGTTCTCTCCAACTGTAGCTAAATAGTGACATAAAGAAATCCTTGTTTGTATATGAATCACTATTCCAAATAAATTTTTCTAAAGTGATTTTATCTCATGAACTCAATACACTATTGAAATCTAAATATACCACACTATTTTTTATGCTTTGATGAATAAAGCTAGCTTTGGGGATCTTCCAAAGAATTCTGGAACTAAATGAGATAGCTGCTAGAGTCATAGTGTAGTTATTGACAGATAAATAGGGTTCATTCATTTAATGATTCCTTAAACAAATATTCATTAAGTGAAAATTATACTGGTCACTGGGATAGATGCTAAAGTCACAGTACCAGTCTTCAAGATGCTCAGTCAACTGTGGGGCAGTGGGGATGGTACAGAGACTGTTATAACTGACTGAGATCAATGCCATGGAGAAGTACAGCTTAGTATGATTGAGGACCAGGGAAGGAGTTTTGGGGGAGGTGATGATAAAGCTGAATCTCTAGCAGAATTAATTAGAAGTTCATCAGTAAACAATGAGATGACTATTGTGGCAGTAGAAAGCAGAACACAGAATGAAAAAGAAATAATGAAAATGTATACAGTGTAGAGGAGTGACAGGGAGGCTGGGAAGGTAGGCATAGTTCTTGTATGTCCTGCCAAAAAGTGGATTTTACCTAAGACTACAGGGAGTGATTGAAGGAGCTATATAATGTAACTAATGTAAAAAGATGTTTTAGAAAAATCAGGAAGTCGAGAGTGTGTAGAATGAATTGAAGGAAAATTAAAGAGGAATAAGAAAAACAAGGTCTGGAAGTAAGACATACTTAGTGGGAGAGGAGAGGAAGGCTATGTTTGAGGGATACTAGTATGTGGAAATGGCTAGAATTGCTGAACAATTGGATGTGAGGGATGTAGAGATGCAGGGACCTGGGTTGACTTCTGGGTTTCTAGTTTTGGTAGCTGGATAGAGGAGAAAAAAATGGAGCATGTTTGAAGCGTACAGGCAGTGATTTAAAATGTGGACAAATTCATTGTATAACGGCCAGGGACCTTCCAAGGGAGATCCAAGGGGTGATGTACAATGGATAGCTGGGGAAAAAAGTGACTACTTCAAAAAGGAACTTTGAAAAGAAAAATTCCACAGATAAGTAGAAGTGGTAAGAATTTCTTTTGTTTGTTTTTGTTTTGATTGATTTAATCTATATAGAAAAGATAATCATTAATTTAGGAATACAATATTCTCAATCTTGAATTGTTTGACCCAATATTTTTATTATGTCTGTACAATTTTTAGGAAACCTGAAATTGACTACTAATCAGGTATACCATATGCAGTTTCGTATAGTATTAAACTATCTCAGATGGTAGATAATAAAGTAATACTCTGTGCTTGCTATTGGAATAAAAACATACTCCTGAAGAAATTTAAGTAGTATATTGAGAATAATTCAATGTAAAGAAATGAGTTAGTAGCATGATTGCCAGCTCTAATGTCATTACATTCAGTAACTCTTGAGACTATCTCAATGACAAAGTCCCCTTATTAAATCTTCAAATATTCCTTGGAGCAGGAGAGATTTTTGCCGTAACATGTAGACCCTAATTTGAGAGTAACATGTTTATCTGGCAAAAGTCTGACTCAATGTTTAGAGTCATCTCCTAACTACCTTATGGTTCATCCTTATGAAATCCATGTACCACACATCTCAGCGAGGTGTGTTTACTGGAATATCAAACTCAGCCCAAATCCATCACCCTTCTTTCAGCGGGTCAGTAATATAATAATATCCATATGGGAAGGACAGCACATTATTTGACTAATAATATAAATTTATTACTTTCTGCATAAAAATATATGTAAAAATATGCAGCCTCAAAAATAAACCATTAAATTTTTAATCCTACAGAAGAAGTTATTGAATGATTCCTCTGAAAATATTTTAACAAAACTGACTTGAAATTCTTTATAGATATCTCTGCCCTCTGCAGTAGCACTGATACTGCAGTATCAGGCAAATAAAGAGTTAATAAAGCCAAATAAAAGTTACTGAGAATGTGATCTTAAATAACAGATTACTCTTTGAAAATCAACTTTGCACTATCTCTAACAAACTACAAAGTTTATGCAAACTAAGAACACTGCAAACTCAACATTAATCAAATTACTCTATAATTAATGTTATCAGCCTTACCCAGAGTGTAACCTACTAACCTTACTTTCAGGATTTATATTTTCATTCTGCAGCCACTCAGATTACAGCTTTTTGAATTATATTTTATTTTATTGTATAACATAATCCCTGATATTTAAATTATCAGTAATTTTGAGAAGTTTAAAAGGCCATTCCCTCATATTTTATGATGGGAAATTCGGTAAATCTTCCTTCTCAAACTTTTATTTTCAGTATGGTTATGGGTATTGTTGTTAATGGAAGACTGAATATTTGGTTCCCCAAATGCAATTTTACAAAAGTGTCCATGGACATTTTAAACTGAAAGAAATGGTTATGTATACATTCTTTCTGTATGGAAGGATGCCCTTCCTCAAATACAATCATGGCCTCATTTAATATACTTTAGAAATAAAAATTACTCTTTGATACAACTGAATTATTTGCATTCTAGACAGTCTGGTGTGATTTGTCTATAATAACTGACCACTTTCAAAACACGACTTTTTTGAAGTGAAAATGTTTAATTCGTTGTATAATTGTTTTGTAACGAGTTAAAATTTATTCTAATGGAAAGTTAAAAATGTTCATAGATATTAAAAAACAAGTATATGTTCACATCTTGTGGTACAGGACTTGTAAATTCAATTGTATTTGCTCCTGGGAAGATAATAGCTCTTATTGGTAAATGTCATTATATTGGATGCTTTTTTCTTTTGCTAAAAAAAAAATAAAGGGGGGCAAACAAAGAAACTATTAGACATTGCCATGGGAAGCTAAATAGTACAGATGAAGAAATCAGTGCGTTTGCTCTCACAAACAGGTTTACGAGGTGTGCTGGATTTGGTCTCATTAATTCAAAGTAGTGAGAAAGTACTATAAGTAAAGTTACAAACATGCTGGTAAATAAACCAGACCAAGATTAAAATGATTTTTTGGCTTAACAGAAGGCTATGTTATACATACATTCATAGTTTCAAAACACATTCCCCTGTTAATTATGATCCAGTAAAAAAAATCTTATGTTTTGGTTGATTACCTGGTGTCAGACTATGATGAAAACCTTAGAAAAAGAGATCTATTAAATAACACTTTCTATTGCATTAGAAACTTGAACACAAAATAGACAGCCAATAATAAGCACTGTTTTTTTTTGTGTCTCTTATTCATTTTTGCTCTTTTTTATTATTGAAATTAATTTTAAAATTAATACTGTATCTTATCTTACCTCCTATGTTCGCCTGTTGATGGAGTGAGAAAAAGGACAGAAATATTAAATAGAACTTAAAACAATATTGGCAACCACCCTAATGATTATACATTAAAAACAAATCAACTCTACCTCATCTTCTCATTTAGTGACTTAATGAAAATAGGCATGACTTCGCAGCATAGAAAAAGGAGACCAAATGCATTTATAGTTTCCTCAGTAATACTTACAACTAAGAATAAAGTGTAGTGTGATTTTTGTCTGTGTAATTTTTTATGGTAGTCCCATAATTAGAATAGAAAAATATATAATTAATGCCTGTGTGGGTGACAAAGTTTAAGATTAATAAACAACATTAATAATATCCAGGATGAAAGGTTGAAAGCAACATCCACAGCATATCATCACATTTAAATTTATGATGCCTGCTAGGTTATACAGATGTTTACTTTCTGTTTCGTATCCACTAAACAGAAAAGGAATACCTCAAGCTTGTTTAAGATATTTCGTAGGGCAAGTGTAGGTTATCATAGAAAGAGACCCTGGGCATTTCTTTTTGTTTTGATTAAGAGGATTAAAGATTATAGATTGTTCAATATGAGTACCTTTGTTATTTTTGTTATAATCACCAATTGGACCAGAATGGATCTGTGTTGTGTGTTTTAGTTGAGACCAAAACTACCACTTTGCTGCCACCTATTTTCTTTTTCACTATGTTCTCTCCACAGACATTCCAATCCCTGTCCTCAAGTTGCCAAATTCTCACCCTGAGTGTCATTGCCATCCTATAAGAGCTCTCAAACCTTGATTCAGCTCTCCAGCTTGCCCCTTGACTTAAACATTATGGGAACCCCTGGAAACAGGCACACCTTTCTCCCAATATTTTTTTTTCCTTGACGACCAAAGACGGCTGGACTTATAATGACTTGATTTGACTCCAGTCTAGGCTCTGAAGAAGCCATGAAAACTTAGGCAAATCACAATATGATGCCCATCTTCTCTTGGGCCCTTTAACTTCAGCTGTACAATTGTTTCACCTTATTTTGGCAGTAGCATAAGAACAAATCTCTGACAAAAGCATCGACTTCCAGGCAGTTGCCCTGCACCTTCCCACTTACTCTGAGGTTGGTTCACGTTTGAACTTTTGTCCTTGCACTGGTCCTTGTCAACAAGCTTCATATCCTGACTTTACATTTGTTCTGTTCTCCCATTTGACAATTTTTTGGAAGCCTTCTTGGATTTCTGAGATTTGGATTCCTTCTTGGCTTTTGTTTTGGCATCTTCTGCTATCTGTAATGACAAACCCCCTTCTTAAGTACTAGCTCATGGGAGCCCCAACTAACATCTCAGTCCTAATCTTTTTTGTCCTTCCTTGGGGTTTAACCTTTATTATATATAAAATTTGTGTGTTAATGTAGAAAAATTTCTCTAATTCTGAACATACCTCCTGTTGTTGTTGTCCTTTATACATAGTCAAAACTATTTCTGTTGGCTTCTGGCATGCTGCTCTGAAGGATCTTCTTGCTGTAACATAACTAGATACTGGAAGAGCACACTCTTTAAGGCAACAAGATAGAAATGTTTGCAAGAACACAATGCAGTATAAAAATGGGGAAAAAATCATAAGACTAAGTGCTACATGGAAGACAAAACATGCTCATTAAATGAATTTATGGAAAGATTCTCAACATAATTATTAATTGGGGAAATGCAAATTTAAACCACAGTGAACACCACTTTTATATCCCCTATACGGTTAACAAACAAGGAGCCTGATAATACCAAATAATGGAGAAGATGTGGATTAAAGAAACCTTTAATACATTTTGGTTAGAGTCTAAATTGATGTATGTACTTTAGGAAAATAGTTGCCATTACCTTAATATTCACATATCCCTAATTTACCAATTATGGGTGTTAAATAACTGTTTACAAATTTGTTCAGAAGAATATATAAAACAATGTTCACAGTAGCAATTTTTGTGATAGCAAAAATCTGGAAACAATGAAAATATACATGACAAAAAGTAGACAAATAAATGGTAGTAGAAACATACAATGGGAGATTATACACAAATAAAAAGCTTTGAATAAGCTACAACTATTCACAGCAATACAAATAAATGTTAAACTAGCATTTATCGGGCAAAGTAATTGCCAGAACACTACCTATAGTAAGATATTTTTTAATAAAGATCAGAAACAAAATAATATTATATTGCTCAGCATGCATGTAAAAATTATAGAGTTATAAGAATCACAAGGATAATAAATACAAAAATTGAGATACTGTTATGCCCTGTGGTGGCGGTAAGGAGGGGTGGAAGAAAATATGTAGGTAGAAGACAGTTACTTGGTGATGTTCTTGTTGGACTTGGCAGTGAGCTCCTGGGAGTTCACTATATCATTATTCTTGATAAACTTGCATACATGTTACATAAATGTGTCAAATATCATGTTAAAATATAAGAAAGAAATATATGTTTTCAATAAAACTTCCCAGGCCCTATGTAAGAAATTTCCTTTACTGATTTTCATATGATGAGTAATTGCTTTTCTTCCTCCAATTTTATTGAGATATAATTGGCATATTGCACTGTAAAAATTTAACGTGTGTGGCGTAATGACTTGACTTATATTATGAAATGATTACCACAGTAGGTTTAGTTAATCCCTCACCTCATATAGTTACACAATTTTTTGTCTTGTGATAAGAACTTTCAGGATCTATTCTTTTAGCAACTTTCAAATATATCACATAGCATTGCTGACTATGATCATAATGTATGTTTACTTTTATTTATGTTTTAGGAAGTTATAATTCATAGGCCTAAGTATTAGCTACGAAGAAGATGAACACATACTTACTAATTTGACAGGGTAGATGTTTTCATCTTCTTAGGGATTTTAATTTATAAGCAAACACCTTTTAATTTTTTTTCCCATTTTTATTTCTATTGCCTAGTACTATACAATGCCTCACTAAGCTTTGGATAGAGGTAAATATAATGATATAGTTAGTATAACAGTAGACAGTACTCATTCAAAAGAATTGTTTTGAGCTCTTCTTTTGAACTTTAGATATATTTAACAAGACAATGTTCATTTTATGTTTGCTTCAGAGTAAGCCCTTTACTGTCAATATGACAAAATCAAGCAAAAGGCTGGCTAGTTGAGAGCAGAATCATTTATCCTCTACTGCATATCAAGGAAAGTTAAAGAAAGACTCTAAATTCTGACAAGGCCTTTAAAATACTTGTAACTGACCAATGGGTAGAATGAAAAAAATGAGGTACTTTATTCAATAGCACCAAAAGAACTCAAGTGACTGTTAGTGAATGCTTGCTGGATCAGACAGTACTGTCATTTTCTAAGAGGCACTTAGATTTTTAGAAAATAATCTATGTGAGGACTTGCCATTGAACAAATTACAAGAGGAACCATATCAGGCCCAAATGACTGCCACTAGATGCCATTATCAGCACATCACTGCTCAGGAACACATGCTGGGCAATAAATTTGCTTCCTCCTCTTGTATTTCAGATCTTTATGAATGAACAACATAAAAAAGTTGGAAACAACTCATGTTTTGGGATTAAAAACATTCGAACCAAAAAAAACAAAAAAAATAGACAGTTACAGAAAGATAGAGAAGATGAAAAGGCAGAGGGCTATGTACCAGATGAAGGAACAAGAAAAAACCCCAGAAAAACAACTAAATGAAGTGGAGATAGGCAACCTTCCAGAAAAAGAATTCAGAATAATGATAGTGAAGATGATCCAGGAACTCGGAATAAGAATGGAGGCAAAGATTGAGAACATGCAAGAAATGATTAACAAAGACCTCGAAGAATTAAAGAACAAACAAACAGAGATGACCAATACAATAACTGAAATGAAAACTACACTAGAAGGAATCAATAGCAGAATAACTGAGGCAGAACAACGGATAAGTGACCTGGAAGACAGAATGGTGGAATTCACTGCTGCGGAACAGACTAAAGAAAAAAGAATGAAAAGAAATGAAGACAGCCTAAGAGACCTCTGGGACAACATTAAACGCAACAACATTCGCATTATAGGGGTCCCAGAAGGAGAAGAGAGAGAGAAAGGACCAGAGAAAATATTTGAAGAGATTATAGTCGAAAACTTCCCTAACATGGGAAAGGAAATAGCCACCCAAGTCCAGGAAGCGCAGAGAGTCCCATACAGAATAAACCCAAGGAGAAACACGCCGAGACACATAGTAATCAAAGTGGCAAAAATTAAAGACAAAGAAAAATTACTGAAAGCAGCAAGGGAAAAACGACAAATAACATACAAGGGAACTCCCATAAGGTTAACAGCTGATTTCTCAGCAGAAACTCTGCAAGCCAGAAGGGAGTGGCATGATATACTTAAAGTGATGAAAGGGAAGAACCTACAACCAAGATTACTCTACCCGGCAAGGATCTCATTTAGATTTGATGGAGAAATCAAAAGCTTTACAGACAAGCAAAAGCTAAGAGAATTCAGCACCACCAAACCAGCTCTACAACAAATGCTAAAGGAACTTCTCTAAGTGGGAAACACAAGAGAAGAAAAGGACCTACAAAAACAAACCCAAAACAATTAAGAAAATGGTCATAGGAACATACATATCGATAATTACCTTAAACGTGAATGGATTAAATGCCCCAACCAAAAGACATAGACTGGCTGAATGGATACAAAAACAAGACCCATATATACGCTGTCTACAAGAGACCCACTTTAGACCTAGGGACACATACAGACTGAAAGTGAGGGGATGGAAAAAGATATTCCATGCAAATGGAAATCAAAAGAAAGCTGGGGTAGCTATACTCATATCAGATAAAATAGACTTTAAAATAAAGAATGTTACAAGAGACAAGGAAGGACACTACATAATGATCCAGGGATCAATCCAAGAAGAAGATATAACAATTATAAATATGTATGCACCAAACATAGGAGCACCTCAATACATAAGGCAACTGCTAACAGCTATAAAAGAGGAAACCGACAGTAACACAATAATAGTGGGGGACTTTAACACCTCACTTCCACCAATGGAAAGATCATCCAAAATGAAAATAAGGAAACAGAAGCTTTAAATGACACAATAGACCAGATAGATTTAATTGATATATATAGGACATTCCATCCAAAAACAGCAGATTACACGTTCTTCTCAAGTGCGCACGGAACATTCTCCAGGATAGATCACATCTTGGGTGACAAATCAAGCCTCACTAAATTTAAGAAAATTGAAATCATATCAAGCATCTTTTCTGACCACAACGCGATGAGATTAGAAATGAATTACAGGGAAAAAAACGTAAAAAGGACAAACACATGGAGGCTAAACAATACGTTACTAAATAACCAAGAGATCACTGAAGAAATCAAAGAGGAAATAAAAAAATACCTAGAGACAAATGACAATGAAAGCACGACGACCCAAAACCTATGGGATGCAGCAAAAGCGGTTCTAAGAGGGAAGTTTATAGCTATACAAGCCTACCTAAAGAAACAAGAAAAATCTCAAGTAAACAATCTAACCTTACACCTAAAGAAACTAGAGAAAGAAGAACAAACAAAACCCAAAGTTAGCAGAAGGAAAGAAATCATAAAGATCAGAGCAGAAATAAATGAAATAGAAACAAAGAAAACAATAGCAAAGATCAATAAAACTAGAAGTTGGTTCTTTGAGAAGATAAACAAAATTGATAAGCCATTAGCCAGACTCATCAAGAAAACAAGGGAGAGGACTCAAATCAATAAAATCAGAAATGAAAAAGGAGAAGTTACAACAGACACCGCAGAAATACAAAGCACCCTAAGAGACTACTACAAGCAACTTTATGCCAATAAAATGGACAACCTGGAAGAAATGGACAAATTCTTAGAAAGGTATAACCTTCCAAGACTGAATCAGGAAGAAACAGAAAATATGAACAGACCAATCACAAGTAATGAAATTGAAACTGTGATTAAAAATCTTCCAACAAACAAAAGTCCAGGACCAGATGGCTTCACAGGTGAATTCTATCAAACATTTAGAGAAGGGCTAACACCCATCCTTCTCAAACTCTTCCAAAAAATTGCAGAGGAAGGAACACTCCCAAACTCATTCTATGAGGCCACCATCACCCTGATACCAAAACCAGACAAAGACACTACAAAAAAAGAAAATTACAGACCAATATCACTGATGAATATAGATGCAAAAATCCTCAACAAAATACTAGCAAACAGAATCCAACAACACATTAAAAGGATCATACACCACGATCAAGTGGGATTTATCCCAGGGATGCAAGGATTCTTCAATATACGCAAATCAATCAATGTGATACACCATATTAACAAATTGAAGAATAAAAACCATATGATCATCTCAATAGATGCAGAAAAAGCTTTTGACAAAATTCAACACCCATTTCTGATAAAAACTCTCCAGAAAGTGGGCATAGAGGAAACCTACCTCAACATAATAAAGGCCATATATGACAAACCCACAGCAAACATCATTCTCAATGGTGAAAAACTGAAAGCATTTCCTCTAAGATCAGGAACAAGACAAGGATGTCCACTCTCACCACTATTATTCAACATAGTTCTGGAAGTCCTAGCCACGGCAATCAGAGAAGAAAAAGAAATAAAAGAATACAAATTGGAAAAGAAGAAGTAAAACTGTCACTGTTTGCGGATGACATGATACTATACATAGAGAATCCTAAAACTGCCACCAGAAAACTGCTAGAGCTAATTAATGAATATGGTAAAGTTGCAGGATACAAAATGAATGCACAGAAATCTCTTGCATTCCTATACACTAATGATGAAAAATCTGAAAGAGAAATTATGGAAACACTCCCATTTACCATTGCAACAAAAAGAATAAAATACCTAGGAATAAACCTACCTAGGGAGACAAAAGACCTGTATGCAGAAAACTATAAGACACTGATGAAAGAAATTAAAGATGATACCAACAGATGGAGAGATATACCATGTTCTTGGATTGGAAGAATCAACATTGTGAAAATGACTATACTACCCAAAGCAATGTACAGATTCAATGCAATCCCTATCAAATTACCAATGGCATTTTTTACGGAGCTAGAACAAATCATCTTAAAATTTGTATGGAGACACAAAAGACCCCGAATAGCCAAAGCAGTCTTGAGGCAAAAAAATGGAGCTGGAGGAATCAGACTCCCTGACTTCAGACTATACTACAAAGCTACAGTAATCAAGACAATATGGTACTGGCACAAAAACAGAAACATAGATCAATGGAACAAGATAGAAAGCCCAGAGATTAACCCACGCACCTATGGTCAACTAATCTATGACAAAGGAGGCAAAGATATACAATGGAGAAAAGACAGTCTCTTCAATAAGTGGTGCTGGGAAAACTGGACAGCTACATGTAAAAGAATGAAATTAGAATACTCCCTAACACCATACACAAAAATAAACTCAAAATGGATTAGAGACCTAAATATAAGACTGGACACTATAAAACTCTTAGAGGAAAACATAGGAAGAACACTCTTTGACATAAATCACAGCAAGATCTTTTTTGATCCACCTCCTAGAGTAATGGAAATAAAAACAAAAATAAACAAGTGGGACCTAATGAAACTTCAAAGCTTTTGCACAGCAAAGGAAACCATAAACAAGACGAAAAGACAACCCTCGGAATGGGAGAAAATATTTGCAAACGAATCAACGGACAAAGGATTAATCTCCAAAATATATAAACAGCTCATTCAGCTCAATATCAAAGAAACAAACACCCCAATCCAAAAATGGGCAGAAGACCTAAATAGACATTTCTCCAAAGAAGACATACAGATGGCCACGAAGCACATGAAAAGATGCTCAACATCACTAATTATTAGAGAAATGCAAATCAAAACTACAATGAGGTATCACCTCACTCCTGTTAGAATGGGCATCATCAGAAAATCTACAAACAACAAATGCTGGAGAGGGTGTGGAGAAAAGGGAACCCTCTTGCACTGTTGGTGGGAATGTAAATTGATACAGCCACTATGGAGAACAATATGGAGGTTCCTTAAAAAACTAAAAATAGAATTACCATATGACCCAGCAATCCCACTACTGGGCATATACCCAGAGAAAACCGTAATTCAAAAAGACACATGCACCCGAATGTTCATTGCAGCACTATTTACAATAGCCAGGTCATGGAAGCAACCTAAATGCCCATCAGCAGACGAATGGATAAAGAAGTTGTGGTGCATTTATACAATGGAATATTACTCAGCCATAAAAAGGAACGAAATTGAGTCATTTGTTGAGACGTGGATGGATCTAGAGACTGTCATACAGAGTGAAGTAAGTCAGAAAGAGAAAAACAAATATCGTATATTAATGCATGTATGTGGAACCTAGAAAAATGGTACAGATGAGCCAGTTTGCAGGGCAGAAGTTGAGACACAGATGTAGAGAATGGACATATGGACACCAAGGGGGGAAAACTGCGGCGAGGTGGGGATGGTGGTGTGCTGAATTGGGCGATTGGGATTGACATATATACACTGATGTGTATAAAACTGATGCCTAATAAGAACCTGCAGTATAAAAAAACAAACAAAACAACTAATACTAAACTTTCATTGGGTTATTTGTATGGAAATATGTTAATATAAATGTTTCAGACATTACATGAAATTTCTATAAATCTTAAAAAAACAAACAAAAAAAAAAAGAAAAACAAAAAAATACATCTCATGAACCCAGCCTTAATTTAATCTTAACCCCATATCCAAAAGATTACATCTCCCATTTCCTGAGTTCTCTTAAAGTTGCTGCTGTAAACATGTTATAATCTTTTGACACTTCCCTTTCTTGTGATGTGATCAATTACTCCATCATTCCTTTATTAGAAGGGACTTATGGGTAGGTAAGTCTGTTTATTTCTTATAATTGTTTCTTAAGCTCAGCACTGTGCCCCACTAATTGGGTAACTGCAGCACATAAATATAACCTTTCTTCATGAACTTTTACCTTTTCTTCAAAGCAACTTTTCCACAGGTCAAGGGTAAGTGACTGAAGGCACCTAGGGGATGATGTAGTCTTGCCCTATATCTTTACCCTGGCACTAATGGACCATCGTTGTAATAGGAGTATGATGGATGACCTCTGCTCATCAGAGGGGTTGACACACTCTTATTTTCCTATCGTTAAATAAATACAAATATTCTGTTAGAAAATACATAGATTTACCTTTTAACTCTTAATTTTCATGAAGTAAAAAATGAAATCAAAAGAAGCCTTAGAGGGCTCACAGTGAATCATAGACATTTCTGGCTGTTCTGACATAAACATAGATAGGAAGAAAAGATCCTGAATGGTGGGTGCCATGGCACTTCACACATAAGTTTGTGGTTTTTCTATCAATCCAATCACCTGGCTGCTCTAGTCTATAATCCTCTCACCCTTAGTGTCTATCAGAGTCAAGTCTTGGACCATTAAGCCTGCTAAGGAAGGAGCAATGTGCTGTCCTAGTTTGCATTATAATAGGGGTTAGTAAGCTTTTTCTGAATAGGCCATAAGGTTTTTGTCAAAACCAATCAACTCTGTCATTGTAGTGGGAAAGCAGCCATTGATGATACTTAAAGGAATGAGTGTGGCTATGTTCAAATAAAATTTTATTTGTGAGCACAAATGTGAATTTCCTATAATTTTCCTTATTCACAAACTATGTTCTTTTGATCTTTTTTCAACCATTTAAAAAATGTAAAAACTCTTCTTAGCTTTTAGGCTATACAGCCACTATGGAGAACAGTATGGGGTTCCTTAAAAAACTAAAAATAGAGCTACCATATGACCCAGCAATCCCACTACTGAGAAAACCATAATTCAAAAAGAGTCATACCACAATGTTCATTGCAGCACTATTTACAATAGCCAGGACATGGAAGCAACCTAATGTCCATCAACAGATGAGTGGATAAAGAAGATGTGGCACGTATATACAATGGAATATTACTCAGCCATAAAAGGAAGTGAAATTGAGTTATTTGTAGTGAGGTGGAAGGACCTAGAGTCTATCATACAGAGTGAATTAAGTCAGAAAGAGAAAAACAAATGCCGTATGCTAACACATATATATGGAATCTAAAAAAAAAAAAAAAAAGGTCATGAAGAACCTAGAGGCAAGATGGGAATAAAGATGCAGACTTACTAGAGAATGGACTTGAGGGCACGGGGGTGGGGAAGGGGAAGCTGGGACGAAGTGAGAGAGTGGCATGGACATATATACACTACCAAATGTAAAATAGATAGCTAGTGGGAAGCAGCTGCATAGCACAGGGACATCAGCTCGGTGCTTTGTGACCATCTAGAGGGGTGGGATAGGGAGGGTGGGAGGGAGGCTCAAGAGGGAAGGAATATGGGGATATATGTATACATATAGCTGATTCACTCTGTTGTACAGAAGAAACTAACATAACATTGTAATGCATTTATACTCCAATAAAGATGTGGAAAAAAAAAAAACAGGCAGTGGGCTTGTTTTATAGCATTCTTTATACATACACTGCCAACGGCAGTTGAGACATACGGTAATATATTCAATTTAATGCAAGATGCCATTGTTACCTTAATCTAAGCTAGAATAAACTCCTCATTTGCATATTCACACTTGCATATCATGGATTTCCAACAATAATGTATTAACTTTTCGAAACTCTCATATTTGCTTCCAATCAGTCAAATAGAACATGAAGGAAAATTTTAAGGGCCCTCTTTAGGAAAAAATTGAAACCAGCAACTTTCTTTGAGATTCAGTGGTGATATGTTTTGCTTTATAAATACCCTTAACTAACACTCATCCAGGAATGATGCACAGGTGTGGTGATTAGCCATCTCTTCAAAGAATTTACATAATTTTCTTCTACACTATAAATCGGGTCACTCTTTTTAGAAACACCTACCAAGTAAATTTCAGAGTTAATATGCTAAATCTATATTCAGGAATCCAATATCTTAGAGATACCTCTGATTAAGTAATGGGCAAGGTATTGCATAATTATGGGAGGGCTGGGTCGTGGTAGGGATTCCCCTTGTTAGTGTTCAGCTGCTTTTAAGGATGACACTGGATATCAGTAGTTACCTATCTACTCATAGCTCTGGCTTAACAGTACCCTTGTTAAAATCTTCTTTCCTCATATACTTACTTAATTTTTGACTTTTGCAAATTCCTGTATGTGGACCAGTGATCAGAAAACTGTTCATAGCCAGATCACTGATCTGAATGCCATACTCTAATTTTCTAATAAATCAGTGGGCCACCATTTCATAATACTTGCCAAAGATGCCAGGATTAATTCTGAAGTCATGTCAGTGTTTTCTTTAGTCAGCCTTGGGTGTCCTTACCCCTTCCTTTTGCCTTTATTTATTTCTAATTGTCTCTTGTCATCCTACCTGACTATGATTCCTGTGCATTCTCCTTCCTCTACCTTGTCTGCCAACAGATACAGTGATTTCTTTTTATTTAAAGCTTATTTGCATTCTCACCTGAAAAAGTACAGCATCTCAGTAAGTCATGCTTCCCACTGAACCCAATTACTCCCACGGTGCAAAGCAAAGCGGGCCTGAACATCCCACATGGAATAGGCAACATATGTTTGCTACCATCAACACAGCTGGAACATCTGTGTATGAATTCATGCTGTGTGTGCATCACTTTAGTTGCACACTCTTATATGAGACTGAGAGGATGTGCAATTAGGAATAAGGTTTACAGATAATATAACAAAGAAATAGGGGAGTAGATTTGAGAGATGTGTTTACCTAGTGACTGCAGCAGCTCTGTTCTGCTTTCCTGGTAGGACTAAGGTAACTGCAATTACTCATTTAAAATTTTCTCAACCTCATAACTTGAAAGAGGTCTCATAAGTGATTTAGAAAGAGTCGGGGAAATGATATCAATTTTGGTTTGTTGTATATCAATCCCTTAACAAATTAATAACAATTAAAACAGTGGCATCACAACATTAACCATACTCACATATGCCCATCACTATCTTAAATTCTTTACGTGGATCATATTATCTAATGCTTCAAAAACACTATATGCTAAGTCCTATTATGGTACCTATTTGATAGAGGAATAAACTGAGACACCAATGAGTTAAATTGCACAATTTTAAGAGACAAAACCAGGATATAAACTGATATAGTTTGACTTTTATATATAACTCCAGATATATAGATATAGATATAGATATGTATGTATATATATCTTTATTTTTCTTCTGTTCCTGAAAAAATATCTCTAAAACAAATGACCATAGTTAGGTCAGATTTGTGTAATTTCTTTTTACTAGTGATAGTAGTTCAAGGGATCTGGAGGTATACTAGGAAACAATGGCTATATATTCTTTTTCCAAAGTACCTGGGAAGGAAGCAGAAATAGCAGGGAGAAGACAGAAGGGAGGTTAAAAACCAGTAGGCATGGTAAATGGGGAGAATAATAACTCTCTTTCTTTCTTCCATATCAGTAAACAACAACTAACCAGATGCTTATTTATTACAATCTTCTCAATCTTGGAAAGCAAATAGGCATGTACTTGCTGTATGAAGAAGACATAAATGCTATAAGGAAAAACTTGAGGAAATAAATACACAAAATATCCAAATCTTTATTTAAATCTAACAGCTCCCATGAAAAATCTAGCTGGCATTGAACATTTATAAGGAACTATTATAACTAATTTAATTTCAATATAATTCTATAAGCATTATTGATTCCCTATTTTAACAAGGCACTTACGTTCTCAGAATATTTCCATTAGAAATACCAACAAGTACCTAATAGATTTGGAGTTGAGTTTTATAGGCTTTCCCTTCTTTTCCCTTTGTTGTAGTTATAAATCAGCAACTAATTAAAAACAAATCAAACAAACAAAAAAGCAGAGGAAATACAAAATGGTAATGTCAGTTTAAGGGGAAACGGTCTTCACTGAATCAAAATGTAAATGGAAGGTTATTAGCAATAATTATAGTGAATTTTTAAGTACTTTTGTAACCTAGATCTCTTGTAAATTCTGAAGAGATAAATTCCCAAGACACATAGAAAAAACAGTTATAGTCCTAAAGAAAATTAGAATCTATGTATATATTCAAGTCCTGTATGACACAAGGAAACATTTGGAGTTTAATTCCAAAGCTATATATTGAAGAAATGTATAAAGTTACCCAACTTTATTTACAAATGCTGAAGGAATTGAAAGCAGAGAAAGGTGGCCATAGAGTAGCATAAATCAAGGTGAGTCTTTACTGTGTGTTGAAGAAACTATGGAATACAGCATGAATTAGACATGGGAGCATTTCTTATAAGGGCAATAACAAAGAAGTGAGAATTAGCACCGTTCTGAAGGTGGCTTGTCTCATCTAGAGGACTTGATTTAAGAGGGTTAATAAAATTAAAGTGGCACTATGGAATGCCTTAAGTATTACATGAAAAATCAATTGTTTTTCCCCTGAGGAATAATAGAGCCCCATAATAAATTTCCTATAAAAAGGAATTGATATTATGTGAAAAGCTTTTGGGGATATCAGTCCATTAAGAAAGTGCAAGATCAGCAATAAGCTACAAGAAACAAAATTATTGGAAGCCAAGAAGACAAGGTAGAAGGCGATGAATTTTCAGTGTGACATAAGAAGAATGGCTGAGAAAATGAAGAGGAATGGTAGAGTGTTATGAAGGATGGAAAAAAGAAGGAAAATTAACCCCAAGATTTAGAAATTTGAGGACAAAGATTATAGTACTAATAATAAAAATAAAGCTATTGCCTAAGAAGACAGTTCCATCATGAGGCACAATAAATTTTCTTTTAGACATTTTGGCTTGTTAGTGATGACAAATAAATGTAAATAAATGTCTGTTATCTACAGACCGGTGAATCTAAAGGTCATGAAGATCATATTGACAGAGAGGAGATTGAAGGAAAGTGATAAGCGTTTGAAATCAGTAAGTATAGAAAAAGAGTAGAAGTTCAAGGTCTGAACTAGTGAAGGACAGAGAGACTGAATGAATTAGAGGAGGAACAACCCTACGGTACACTCCAGTTAATGGCAAGAAAGGAACATGGTTCAACAATGAAGGAGTGACTGTCATTAACTAAACAGAGTTAAAGAAGAAGAGAATTGAATCACTATCTCAGTGTATTCATGGAAAAGGAAGAGTTTTTGAAGACTCATACATTTATAAAGTGATTTGTAATCCTCAGTTACAATACTCATCACTTTATTATTGATAATGTGGGTATCATATACCTCTATATATAATATAGAGATAAACTATATATTATAAATTCTTCTTATCAAAATCTCCTACCTTCATCACCCATTATGAATGTATTTTATTCTGGTACATGCAAAGATAAAAGAAGGTAGACAGGGAAAACACTTTAGTATAAATATAAGCTAAAAGTGTAATCTCTAACAGCAAAGAATCTTGATGCTTCCTTTTTTAAACTATGTTCTTATGGGCAACTGACTTAACTTATCTGTCCCTCATTTCCATTATCAATATCATCCAAAGAATAAGAATAACATACTTATTGACTTAATGACTGACTTAATGACTCATACTTTCATTATAAGCATTAAATGAGCTAACTCATGGAAAGTAAACAGCAGGCTTTGTTACATATTATTTACGTACCACACATCTTTTTCTATATGCATATGGATATGTTTAAATTATATATAATGGTTGTGTGTAATGAATATCATATTATGTACATATATATGTGTACTGATTACATACATATGATTATGAGTGTATAGTTTATATTCTTGTGTTTGTGTATATGTGAAGTTGTTGCAGATGAAGAAAACCTAATACTACTTAAACATTTCTCCCACAAATGAAATAGACGTTTTCAAATACACTTTTATATTCAACTCCAAGGATTTGAAATTGTACGTTTGTCAAAACTTTAGTTTTCATACACTTGTTTTTGGTGAGGTATGGAGAGTAGGGGATGAGTTTCTTTGGCCAGTCACTGATGTTAGGGAGCTAGGCATAGTTGCTTACACTCAATTGTTTCTTGAAGTGAGAGTTCTCACAATAAATGGTGTAAACATTCCAAGTAAGTAGTAGTTTAACACATAATCAAAGCAACAGAGTTTCGCAGTAGCAACCTCTCTGCAGTAACCTCTCCTAGAGTGCCAGGGCAAACATTGCTTTTACATACTCAACTGAACACTCTTTTTTTGGATAGATGAGGATTATAGTTTATTCATAAATTCTAATAATATTTCAGTAACTCAGTTAAAATGTCTACAGTAATGTTCTTCACAGCTGTTAACAATGTTAATTTTTAAACATAAATCCCTGATAAAGTACAATTAAAACTAATAATCTGTATCCTTAGATTTAATGGTTAATTTAGAAAAATGATTGCAATCTACTCTTACCCTTCAATATTACCTGATTTCTTCGGTGTAGACCTGTTGCTGCCTGGTAACATAGTTTTGTTTATTTGCTTGTTTGTTTCATAAAGTAGTCTATAAATGTGTCTGCAAGTCATTCATGAGAAGTAGGCCAGCAGAGAAATGTTAACTGTCCACAAAACTTTAAGATACTGGAAAACAGGGATCATGTCTTGTATCTCTTTCTGTTCCAAATCTAGAAAAAAAAATCTGCTTGACACAAATAAAGTAATTAGTGTTTATTGAATGAATAAATTAATATCTCCATGTTTCAGAAAATGGAGCCAATCACAAAGAACACAAATCACTCAAGGTCACATGTAGAATTAGATAAAAATAAATGGTGAGGTAGATATTTCCATATTCTTGGGAATACCCTAGGGCATGTTCTCAAGGCCTATTCTCTGGAAATTATTCAATAGACAAAGTTTTTGTTTTGTTTTCAGTTTTCTTTCTTGGATGATCTGGTCTAGTTTCCCCTATAGATTGACCTCCCTCCAAATACCATTCCCCTGCAGGATCAGAAAAGACCCACACCTCAGATTTTCTCCTTCTTTCTCTTTAGCAGATTCTATTATTAACTCATGAGCCTTAACTAGTTCTCTTTTAATGAATTATTGGATCAATAGTAATCAAATGCTATCATGTTCTAATTGTATTCTTACAGCCGAAAAATCAAGATGTGATTGTGTTTTGTTTTTTTTTTTCATGTAATGTCTGAAACATTTATATTAACATATTTCCATACAAATAACCCAATAAAAGTTTAGTATTAGTTGTTTTGTTTGTTTTTTTATACTGCAGGTTCTTATTAGGCATCAATTTTATACACATCAGTGTATACATGTCAATCCCAATCGCCCAATTCAGCACACCACCATCCCCACCTCACCGCAGTTTTCCCCCCTTGGTGTCCATATGTCCATTCTCTACATCTGTGTCTCAACTTCTGCCCTGCAAACTGGCTCATCTGTACCATTTTTCTAGGTTCCACATACATGCATTAATATACGATATTTGTTTTTCTCTTTCTGACTTACTTCACTCTGTATGACAGTCTCTAGATCCATCCACATCTCAACAAATGACTCAATTTCGTTCCTTTTTATGGCTGAGTAATATTCCATTGTATATATGTACCACATCTTCTTTATCCATTCGTCTGTCGATGGGCATTTAGGTTGCTTCCATGACCTGGCTATTGTAAATAGTGCTGCAATGAACATTCGGGTGCATGTGTCTTTTTGAATTACGGTTTTCTCTGGGTATATGCCCAGTAGTGGGATTGCTGGGTCATATGGTAATTCTATTTTTAGTTTTTTAAGGAACCTCCATATTGTTCTCCATAGTGGCTGTATCAATTTACATTCCCACCAACAGTGCAAGAGGGTTCCCTTTTCTCCACACCCTCTCCAGCATTTGTTGTTTGTAGATTTTCTGATGATGCCCATTCTAACAGGAGTGAGGTGATACCTCATTGTAGTTTTGATTTGCATTTCTCTAATAATTAGTGATGTTGAGCATCTTTTCATGTGCTTCGTGGCCGTCTGTATGTCTTCTTTGGAGAAATGTCTATTTAGGTCTTCTGCCCATTTTTGGATTGGGGTGTTTGTTTCTTTGATATTGAGCAGAATGAGCTCTTTATTTATTTTGGAGATTAATCCTTTGTCCGTTGATTCGTTTGCAAATATTTTCTCCCATTCCGAGGGTTGTCTTTTCGTCTTGTTTATGGTTTCCTTTGCTGTGCAAAAGCTTTGAAGTTTCATTAGGTCCCACTTGTTTATTTTTGTTTTTATTTCCATTACTCTAGGAGGTGGATCAAAAAAGATCTTGCTGTGATTTATGTCAAAGAGTGTTCTTCCTATGTTTTCCTCTAAGAGTTTTATAGTGTCCAGTCTTATATTTAGGTCTCTAATCCATTTTGAGTTTATTTTTGTGTATGGTGTTAGGGAGTATTCTAATTTCATTCTTTTACATGTAGCTGTCCAGTTTTCCCAGCACCACTTATTGAAGAGACTGTCTTTTCTCCATTGTATATCTTTGCCTCCTTTGTCATAGATTAGTTGACCATAGGTGCGTGGGTTAATCTCTGGGCTTTCTATCTTGTTCCATTGATCTATGTTTCTGTTTTTGTGCCAGTACCATATTGTCTTGATTACTGTAGCTTTGTAGTATAGTCTGAAGTCAGGGAGTCTGATTCCTCCAGCTCCATTTTTTTGCCTGAAGACTGCTTTGGCTATTCGGGGTCTTTTGTGTCTCCATACAAATTTTAAGATGATTTGTTCTAGCTCCGTAAAAAATGCCATTGGTAATTTGATAGGGATTGCATTGAATCTGTACATTGCTTTGGGTAGTATAGTCATTTTCACAATGTTGATTCTTCCAATCCAAGAACATGGTATATCTCTCCATCTGTTGGTATCATCTTTAATTTCTTTCATCAGTGTCTTATAGTTTTCTGCATACAGGTCTTTTGTCTCCCTAGGTAGGTTTATTCCTAGGTATTTTATTCTTTTTGTTGCAATGGTAAATGGGAGTGTTTCCATAATTTCTCTTTCAGATTTTTCATCATTAGTGTATAGGAATGCAAGAGATTTCTGTGCATTCATTTTGTATCCTGCAACTTTACCATATTCATTAATTAGCTCTAGCAGTTTTCTGGTGGCAGTTTTAGGATTCTCTATGTATAGTATCATGTCATCCGCAAACAGTGACAGTTTTACTTCTTCTTTTCCAATTTGTATTCCTGTTATTTCTTTTTCTTCTCTGATTGCCGTGGCTAGGACTTCCAGAACTATGTTGAATAATAGTGGTGAGAGTGGACATCCTTGTCTCGTTCCTGATCTTAGAGGAAATGCTTTCAGTTTTTCACCATTGAGAATGATGTTTGCTGTGGGTTTGTCATATATGGCCTTTATTATGTTGAGGTAGGTTTCCTCTATGCCCACTTTCTGGAGAGTTTTTATCAGAAATGGGTGTTGACTTTTGTCAAAAGCTTTTTCTGCATCTATTGAGATGATCATATGGTTTTTATTCTTCAATTTGTTAATATGGTGTATCACATTGATTGATTTGCGTATATTGAAGAATCCTTGCATCCCTGGGATAAATCCCACTTGATCGTGGTGTATGATCCTTTTAATGTGTTGTTGGATTCTGTTTGCTAGTATTTTGTTGAGGATTTTTGCATCTATATTCATCAGTGATATTGGTCTGTAATTTTCTTTTTTTGTAGTGTCTTTGTCTGGTTTTGGTATCAGGGTGATGGTGGCCTCATAGAATGAGTTTGGGAGTGTTCCTTCCTCTGCAATTTTTTGGAAGAGTTTGAGAAGGATGGGTGTTAGCTCTTCTCTAAATGTTTGATAGAATTCACCTGTGAAGCCATCTGGTCCTGGACTTTTGTTTGTTGGAAGATTTTTAATCACAGTTTCAATTTCATTACTTGTGATTGGTCTGTTCATATTTTCTGTTTCTTCCTGGTTCATTCTTGGAAGGTTATACCTTTCTAAGAATTTGTCCATTTCTTCCAGGTTGTCCATTTTATTGGCATAAAGTTGCTTGTAGTAGTTTCTTAGGATGCTTTGTATTTCTGCAGTGTCTGTTGTAACTTCTCCTTTTTCATTTCTGATTTTATTGATTTGAGTCCTCTCCCTCTTTTTCTTGATGAGTCTGGCTAATGGCTTATCAATTTTGTTTATCTTCTCAAAGAACCAACTTTTAGTTTTATTGATCTTTGCTATTGTTTTCTTTGTTTCTATTTCATTTATTTCTGCTCTGATCTTTATGATTTCTTTCCTTCTGCTAACTTTGGGTTTTGTTTGTTCTTCTTTCTCTAGTTTCTTTAGGTGTAAGGTTAGATTGTTTACTTGAGATTTTTCTTGTTTCTTTAGGTAGGCTTGTATAGCTATAAACTTCCCTCTTAGAACCGCTTTTGCTGCATCCCATAGGTTTTCGGTTGTCGTGTTTTCATTGTCATTTGTCTCTAGGTATTTTTTGATTTCCTCTTTGATTTCTTCAGTGATCTCTTGGTTATTTAGTAACGTATTGTTTAGCCTCCATGTGTTTGTCTTTTTTACGTTGTTTTCCCTGTAATTCATTTCTAATCTCATCGCGTTGTGGTCAGAAAAGATGCTTGATATGATTTCAATTTTCTTAAATTTAGTGAGGCTTGATTTGTGACCCAAGATGTGATCTATCCTGGAGAATGTTCCGTGCGCACTTGAGAAGAACGTGTAATCTGCTGTTTTTGGATGGAATGTCCTATATATATCAATTAAATCTATCTGGTCTATTGTGTCATTTAAAGCTTCTGTTTCCTTATTTATTTTCATTTTGGATGATCTGTCCATTGGTGTAAGTGAAGTGTTAAAGTCCCCCACTATTATTGTGTTACTGTCGATTTCCTCTTTTATAGCTGTTAGCAGTTGCCTTATGTATTGAGGTGCTCCTATGTTGGGTGCATATATATTTATAATTGTTATATCTTCTTCTTGGATTGATCCCTGGATCATTATGTAGTGTCCTTCCTTGTCTCTTGTAACATTCTTTATTTTAAAGTCTATTTTATCTGATATGAGTATAGCTACCCCAGCTTTCTTTTGATTTCCATTTGCATGGAATATCTTTTTCCATCCCCTCACTTTCAGTCTGTATGTGTCCCTAGGTCTAAAGTGGGTCTCTTGTAGACAGCGTATATATGGGTCTTGTTTTTGTATCCATTCAGCCAGTCTATGTCTTTTGGTTGGGGCATTTAATCCATTCACGTTTAAGGTAATTATCGATATGTATATTCCTATGACCATTTTCTTAATTGTTTTGGGTTTGTTTTTGTAGGTCCTTTTCTTCTCTTGTGTTTCCCACTTAGAGAAGTTCCTTTAGCATTTGTTGTAGAGCTGGTTTGGTGGTGCTGAATTCTCTTAGCTTTTGCTTGTCTGTAAAGCTTTTGATTTCTCCATCAAATCTAAATGAGATCCTTGCCGGGTAGAGTAATCTTGGTTGTAGGTTCTTCCCTTTCATCACTTTAAGTATATCATGCCACTCCCTTCTGGCTTGCAGAGTTTCTGCTGAGAAATCAGCTGTTAACCTTATGGGAGTTCCCTTGTATGTTATTTGTCGTTTTTCCCTTGCTGCTTTCAATAATTTTTCTTTGTCTTTAATTTTTGCCACTTTGATTACTATGTGTCTCGGCGTGTTTCTCCTTGGGTTTATTCTGTATGGGACTCTCTGCGCTTCCTGGACTTGGGTGGCTATTTCCTTTCCCATGTTAGGGAAGTTTTCGACTATAATCTCTTCAAATATTTTCTCTGGTCCTTTCTCTCTCTCTTCTCCTTCTGGGACTCCTATAATGCGAATGTTGTTGCGTTTAATGTTGTCCCAGAGGTCTCTTAGGCTGTCTTCATTTCTTTTCATTCTTTTTTCTTTAGTCTGTTCCGCAGCAGTGAATTCCACCATTCTGTCTTCCAGGTCACTTATCCGTTGTTCTGCCTCAGTTATTCTGCTATTGATTCCTTCTAGTGTAGTTTTCATTTTCAGTTATTGTATTGGTCATCTCTGTTTGTTTGTTCTTTAATTCTTCGAGGTCTTTGTTAATCATTTCTTGCATCTTCTCAATCTTTGCCTCCATTCTTATTCCGAGGTCCTGGATCATCTTCACTATCATTATTCTGAATTCTTTTTCTGGAAGGTTGCGTATCTCCACTTCATTTAGTTGTTTTTCTGGGGTTTTTTCTTGTTCCTTCATCTGGTACATAGCCCTCTGCCTTTTCATCTTCTCTATCTTTCTGTAACTGTGGTTTTTTTCTGTGATTGTGTTTTAACAGAGCATGTAGAATTTCCATGTGGGCAGGTAAATGTTACCTCACTTACTGGACTAAGAACTCCTTATGGGCAGGCACTTTGTGTCTCTGACTGCAGTTACCCTAAAACCTG
Source organism: Eschrichtius robustus (assembly GCF_028021215.1). Lineage (NCBI taxonomy): Eukaryota > Metazoa > Chordata > Mammalia > Artiodactyla > Eschrichtiidae > Eschrichtius > Eschrichtius robustus. Next base: position 64,219,365 of record NC_090832.1, on the reverse strand, counting down.
TCACTGCAGGTGATTTTTGATTGGCATCCAATACACATGTTTAAGCAATTAAATAACCTTAAATTCTTCTGATAGAAAATAAACTGTAGGGCTTCCCTGGTGGCACAGTTGTTAAGAATCCGCCTGCCAATGCAGGGGACACAGGTTTGAGCCCTGGTCTGGGAAGATCCCACATGCCGCGGAGCAACTAAGCCCGTGTGCCACAACTACTAGGCCTGCGCTCTAGAGCCCGTGCTCCTCAACAAGAGAAGCCACCACAATGAGAAGCCCGCGCACGGTGACGAAGAGTAGCCCCTGCTCACTGCAACCAGAGAAAGCCCGCACACAGCAACAAAGACCCAACACAGCCAAAAATAAAATAAATAAATTTATAAAATGAAAATAAACTGTAAATAGCATCTATAATATTTATTGTTACTTAAAGTTTGTAACTGTCATTATTTCAATCCAGCACACCACTATCTGTGCTGGTTTTAGTGAGACTGCTAGCAGAGAAAAAGGACTCCCTTCTCATTTTATGTTCTGTGTCCAGAAATAGTTTACTGGTAATACTGAGAGATAACTCACTGGGGATCTGATTTAAATTCAAATAAAGGACTTGAAAAGGAAAACTCCTCTGTTCCATTGCCCTTAGCTAATATTGTTATGCTAATCCTCAATATGCGTCATACTGCCAGAAGCTTAAATGATCAACAGAAACTACATGTTTTTCTTCTGATTTATTTTTTGCCATATTTTAAAATTAAGCAAGTTAAGTTTCCTCTTAATATTTTTACCTTCAGTTAATGTACCCAATAGCAATGTAAAGAAACAGAGATCTTTTAAAAGATTCAGAAAATCAGTTAAACACAACATTCTACACGTGGCATCAAATGATAAGAGGATTTGAAAGTTAAATTTAGAGAATGAAGACAATCAATTGAACATGATTTATAGACCATTAACACTATTACCGTATCTTGTTTTGAAATATATTCAACTTTACCTAAAATAAAAAAAAAAAAAATCCTTGAAAAGGAATGACCTTTTTTATAAACCAAACACATGTTTATTGTGATTGCAGTTAATCTCATAAGAAGGAACAAGTTAAGAAAACACCAAGCTACTGAATGTACAGCAAATATTTACATTTCCTCCTTTTTCCAAATTGTACTATCATCTATATATTCCTAATGTGGTCATTATCAGTATAATACCTAAGATCATAAAATTAATCATTTTAGAATTAAGATATAACTTATAATAATTTAGTTTATAGGCAAAGCCCCATTTTATACTATGTTTATGGCACTATAGGGAATAATAAAGGAAAAACTCAGTTTTCCTCCTTCTGTGTAGAAAAACCCAGGTCTTTCCTGTGTTTTTTTTCTTGTGAGTCTCCTTTATTTCACTTCACTTCTGACACTTCTTGTCACCAAATGTGTGAAGGTTTTCCCCCAACAAACAATTCTCTGTGACACCAGCTGGGTGTCCTACAATTTAATTCAATTCTGACACTATCTACCTAGAGATAATGTCATATCCTACAGGTTAAATGCTCAGTATCACAAAACTGCCCTCTAACCCCCACTTCAGAGACCCATTGCAAGCCCAGAGTATCACCTGTGCTTCTGAACAACGAGCTACATATCAGAGGTTCCAGTGACCCCTTCCTTTGGTTCAATTAATTTACTAGAGCGACTCACAGAACTCAAGGAAGCACTTACTTATGTTTACCAGTTTATTAAAGGATATGATAAAGGATACAGATGAACAGCAAGATGAAGAGATACACAGGGTGAGGAATAGAAGGAGGGAAACTCTCCAAACTCTGAAAATTTGGAGTTCTCTGGAGGCTTCATCACATGGCCATAATTGATTATTAACTCCATTTTTAGCCCTTCTCTTCATTCTCAAGAGAATGAAGGGTAGGGTTGAAAATCCCAAGCTTCTAATTATGGCTTGGTCTTTCCAGAGACCAGCCCTCATCCAGGAGCCATCCAGGAACCCACCCAGAATTGTCTCATTGGAACAAAAGACACTCCTATTAACCAGGAAATTACAAGGGTTTTAGGAGTCCTGTATCAGGAACTGGGGTCAATGATCAAATATTAAAACAAAAGATGTTTCTAGTGCTCTTATCACTTAGGAAATTACAAAGGATTTAAGAAGTTCTGTGCCAGGAACCAGGGGCAGATATATAGATATAGATATAGATATAGATATAGATATAGATATTTTCCATTATCTCACAGGAACTTACATGAATTTTATATATACACCCTTATTAGAGTTTTTGCTTAACGTCAATATCATGTATTCCTTTTGTTTTAGATCATATCAATATTAATGTACTAACAACATGAATCTCATCGCAGTTGGAACATGAACAAAGATGCGATATTTTTGACTTCTGTTAATGCGACTTTGATAATAAGTGTTAGTGAAATCAGCAAGGTCCTTTTACATCATTCAAAAAATACTGTCAATAATAATCATTAAAGCATATGTATTTTAGCAAGTTTATGAAGAAAGGTGCAAGTGCTTGTGCACTTCCACAGGCCTTCATAATGACCTAATTTCTACACACCAATACAGTGTGTGCAAGATCACCCACTTAGATTTTAAAGCGAGAGCTAAAGGGATTTAAACACAAAGGGATTTCAATAACATGAAAGAATATTCTTACATTTAAAAAAAAAAGCACAGCATTTCAAAAATGGTCACGAGTAAGTAGTGAAATTGGTTCTAATTATACACTTTACTGTCGGTCTCATTTTAAACCTTATTTTTTGGCTGCATTTTCCCCCCATCATTAAGCCTCTAATTTATTGTTCTCATATTATTACATTGGCTAAGACCTTACATGCAATGTTGAATAGAACTGAAGATAGTGGGCATCCTTATCTTATTTCTAAGTTTAAAGAGAATACTTAAAATATTTTATTTTGTTTTATTTTATTTTATTGAGATGACTGCATTTTTGGGTGACATATATGTGACACAAGAAGATACAGATTTCTGATTTTATAGAATTTTGCCCTGAGCTGATAGCCCTGACACCAAGGTGTTTGCTTTTGATTATCTGTATCAATTCCCCAGGTACTAGATGAGTGATGGATTTAGAAATCCATCAACCCACCCCCAAAGGCTTACATGCACAGATATACTCCTGGTTCACTCCAGCTGCCTAGTTAGCAAGGGGGGGAATTAAATGCTCTCATCTGATTAAATATATAGATAGATAAATATAGATGTAGATACATAGATATAGAGAAATATAGACATAGATAAATAAATCACCCCAAATCACCAAAACTAATGAGACCAAGTTCCCTTGCTGAGTTTATGATTAACTTCTCTATCCAAAACTTTATTCATTTTCTTCTACTTCCCCTGTTTCCCTCAGGATTGAGGAGTAACAAAGAAAAGGAGGGGTTGAAACCAAGCAATCCCCTGACGGGCTTTTCTTAATAACAGACCACTTTTTGTTCCTCACCTCTTGTTTAAAGAAAAACTTCAGTCTCCTGAACCTTCCCTGAGTTTCAAAAATTCTAGCTCAAGGGTTAATAATCAGATGAGTAAGAACATGCAGAGACAGAATAGCAGTCTGGCAGGAGAACTGGTAACAATTTAAACAATAGATCAGCCATATAACAAAGTCACAGGACCTTTAGTTTCTCCCTGAAGGACGTGGACAACACTGTCTGACACACATACCTAAGTTGTTTTTACAGAAGCCAGACTCCCACCAGATGGAAACTACTGACCCTGATGGCAGGCATGTAGACTCCAGACCAGTTGGAACCAGGAGGTTGATGACTGAGATTCCTGAAACATCACCCTGTTACTTCACCATCAAACAATCAGAGAATTGTGTACTAGCTAATCACACACCCTGTGATCCTTTCCCTCCCACGGTCTTTAAAACCCTTCACTGAAAGCCATCTGGGAGTGTGGGTCTTCTGAGCACGAGCTGCCTGTGCTCTTTGCCTAGAGCCCTGCATACTTTCCTTCACCACAACCCCATGTCAGTAGCTTTGCTGCATGTTGGGCAATTGGACCTAAGTTCAGTTTGGTAACACGATTAGCACAATGGAAAAGGATATGCATATAGAGAGAGATTTGATTGAAAGAGTAGACCTTTATACTTATGAAAATGTACTTTGTATATTGTGATATTATATTACTAATTATTACTGGGCACCTGCCCAGTGCCCAGGTGTACATTGCAAGTCAAATCTTTGCAAATTGGCTTCAGACCTGCAAAATGTCCTTTCCTCTCCAGTTTTCACTCTACATTAGTATAATAGAAAGGATAAAACTTGCCATGGTCAAGAGAAAAACAAAAGCAAAACAAAAAATCAACAAACAAAACTGGCAGCAGGAGCCTGACCAAGCCTATGACATACCCATCAAACTGAAAACTACCAGTGATATTGGAAAATCTTATTTACCGACTTGGAAACCTGGTGAAAAAGCTACAAATGTTGATGCATGAAACAGAAAAGCCACAAAATTGTATATAAAAAGAGGAATTATTATATTACTAACACTAGATAATATTGTCTCATAATTGTGTGTAAAAATATGCCTGTATAAATGTTTATGTTTGTTATAAAAAATGAAATGTTACACTTTGAAACAAATTAATTATAAAATCAGATGACAAATAGGTTCATTAAAAATACAAGAATTTGGGGCTTCCCTGGTGGTGCAGTGGTTGAGAATCTGCCTGCCAATGCAGGGGACACGGGTTCGAGCCCTGGTCTGGGAAGATCCCACATGCCGCGGAGCAACTGGGCCCGTGAGCCACAACTACTGAGCCTGCGCGTCTGGAGCTTGTGCTCCGCAACAAAAGAGAGGCCGCAACAGTGAGAGGCCCGCGCACCGCGATGAAGAGTGGCCCCTGCTTGCCGCAACTAGAGAAAGCCCTCGCACAGAAACGAAGACCCAACACAGCCAAAAATAAAAAATAAAAAAACAAAAACAAAAAAAAACAAAACAAGAATTTGGACTTCCCTGGTGGTACAGTGGTTAAGAATCTGCCTGCCAAAAAAAAAAAAAAGAATCTGCCTGCCAATGCAGGGGGCATGGGTTCGATCCCTGGTCCGGGAGGATCCCACATGCTGCGGAGCAACTAAGCCCATGCGCCACAACTACTGAGCCCATGAGCCACAACTACTGAAGCTCGTGTGCCCTAGAGCCTGCGTGCTGCAACTGCTGAAGCCTGTGTACCTAGAACCCGTGCTCCTGAAAAAGAGAAGCCACCACAATGAGAAGCCCGTGCACCACAACGAAGAGTAGCCCCCACTCGCCACAACTAGAGAAAGCCCACATGCAGCAACAAAGACCCAACGCAGCCAAAAATTAAAAAATAAATTTTTTTTTTAAAATGCAAGAATTTAAAACAAAGTCCAAGGCAAATTAATATATCTGTTAAACTCTTCTCAGATTTTTTGAGATGAAAAGTAGCTGTGATTAAGTAATCAAAAAAGGTATTTTATATATATATATATATAAAGATATATATATATAGATTCTTCAGTACAAATGTATAGAATATACATATACATACATATATATATATATGAATTCCTCAATACAATGTACAGAATCAATTATATAATGATGAAATATCACTTCATATCTATGTGTATTTCTGATCCTGGAGAAAAGAATATACAATTTAAAACAAATAATTTGGTGCAATTTATTAAGGGGGAATAACCATTGTAATTCTATACTTGCTGTTACTGGTGAAAATGACAAATTGTGGGTTAGAGCCCAAGTGCTGTAAATAGCATGTTTCAAACAGCCAGGATCAAAATGCCTTTGGAACTGGAATAGAGAGCAGGAATCACTGAAAACATGACTCCCTACAAACAGTTACATGTAAGGGTGTGTGTGTATGTGTGTGTATGTGCTTGTGTGTATAAAAATATACTTGTAATTGACATTTAACAGATGACTTTTTCTGGTTTTCACAGACTACTTGCTTTTGTTAAAAAAGAAAAAGGCTACTAGAAGGATTCAAAAATTTCTGTAAAAAAATCCTTTACACCAAATGGTTCCATAATTATATCAATATATTTCACATTCAAGAAACATCAGTCAGAAACAGGTATTGGGATGATATAAATCAATCAAAGGAAAGCCTCAAAACAAAAATAAATAAGGTCCTAGTGCTATTTCTTTTGATAAAGGTGACTTTCAGCAGCAAAAATTCTGTATTTTGTAGAATGCGACCACTTTACCCTCTGAATCAAGCAGAGTGTGGAGATAGCAGGAAATACTACTGATTTTAAGCATTATTTGAACCAACAAACAGATTTAAAATGACCTTCCACTGTGACAACAATATCTATAATTTGAAAGGAGTTTGTAGAGGAAGAAATGTTGCAAGGTCTGGAGTAAGATAAATGGCAATTTATGGAGGTCAGTTGGCCAATTTCAGATCAAAATAGTTGATATTGCCTCAAAGCAGTAAATATATCAACACAATTTCTGGAAAATCACAATTTGAGGATACTTTAATTTTCAAGGAATTGTTTTACTAGGCACTTTGGAATTGCTTTATCTATATAGCTAATCTTATGACTTTGCTGTTTTCAGGTATGTTCATAGCAATAGAATGTACTGGCTCCTTAAAAGATATAACTAGAGAAGTTGATCTGTTTTCAGGCTTGCTGAAATGACATTATATAATGAACCGTCTCAGGTCATTATATAATGAAGTCTCAGGTCATCCCATGATTCAAAAAGTAGAAATAATAACAATGAGTATGTTTTTACAAGTTAACTTCTTTTATATAACCCATGGATATTTTTCACTTAAACCTAGTGATGTTCTTCGAGGTTCATTCTGTTTCCCCTGTTTTATAAACAGACTTGGTACCCATGGTTTCTGTGATTGGTCTGGACTTACGTTTAAACTTACAAACAGAAGTCAGTTCAAAGGGTACAAAGTTTCAGTAATGCAGGAGGAACAAGCTCTGGAAATCTAATGTACAACATAGGGTCTGTATGTAACAATACTGTACTGTATACCTAAAAATTTGCTAACAAGGTAGAGCTTATAAGTGCGCTTACCACACACACAAAATGATATAAAAATAAATTAATAATTAAAGGGGTCATGAGGAAATTTGTAGAAGTGGTGGATAAATTAATGGCCTTGATTGTGGTGATGATTTCACAGGTCTGTACTTATCTTCAAACTCATCAAGTTAAATATCTATAACTTTTTTTTAAACTTAATTATCTTTCAATAGAGTTTTTTAAAGTAGTTTAAAATAATTCAAGATTTTCCATAACTATTCAGTATTCTAAGTTGGAAGATCTTAGTATAAATCAGCATGTAGAGCTTTAGAGGTTATACATTTATAATAATTAAAGATGATAAACAGAAAACATGCAAATTAAACTTGTCAAAAGACAAAACCTTGTAGAATGAACACAAAAAACTTCTACAAGTGCCCAGAGAAGGGATATTCTTTTTTTTTCTTTTTTGAAGATTTATTTATTATTTATTTATGTGTTTTTGGCTGTGTCGTGTCCTAGTTGCGGCACTTGGGATCTTCATTGAGGCATGCGGGCTCTTCGTCCTGGTGCAGGGGCTTCTCTCTAGCTGTGGCGCGCAGGCTCCAGGGCGCGTGGGCTCAGTAGTTGTGACACGCGGGCTTAGCTGCCCCGCGGCACGTGGGATCTTAGCTCCCTGACCAGGGATCAAACTCCCGTCCCCCGCATTGTAAGGAGGATTCCTTGCCACTGGACCACTGGGGAAGTCCCAAGAAGGGATATTCTTTTAACCCAGCAGGGTATCCATCCAGAAAAACATTTGCCTTTCTAACCAACTTCTACCTGGACCCCCAGAAATTTCAAACTTCTCATTGTTTGCTTCATTCTTTCAGGCCCCATCTATCTGAAAACTTCCCTTCAGTCTCATTTTGGAAACTTGTATTCTGAGTTCACCAAATTATTTTGTTGTGCCCTTACTCAGCATTCAGCTCAAACACTGTGTTCTTGTTAATCTGGTTTACAGGCAAAACATAATCTAATTAAAAAGAGCTAAAGGAAGTATTTTAAGTATTTCCTACTGATTGGGTATTTTGATAATTACTTAGAATTTCCTTGGTTGTATTTTTCAAGGCTTAAAATCAGGATAGTTTTAGTTATTAGAATTTCCTTACAATGATTTTCCTAGAAGAAAAGCTTACCAACATGTTATTTTTAGAAGTCTCTGCAAATGTTGAATCCATTCATTGCTTTACCAAGTGTCTATTATTTTATCCATTCATCTGCTCAAAACAAAGATATTAGGTAGAGCTAAAAATCATCTGTGAAAATATCTTGATGTTTGCTATTTCAATGTGTCAGAATCTGGAGAGCAGGAAGGGTTAGGCAATAGTATTCTGAAAATAACTTTTTACAAGGAACTTTGACATATCCTTTAGCTTTATTCGCCCCCATTTGCTTTATTATTCTCTTTATCAGTTTATATGTATGTATACTGTTTTGTCTGAACCACTGAGAGTGAAACGGAAACATCCTTATCCCAACCCCCATCACTAAATACTTCAACGTGTATTACCTAAGAACAAGGTCATTCTTTTTCATAACCCCATTAATGAACTTTAACATTCATTTAATGCTATTATTTAATCCACAGTGTATATTCCATTTTTTTTTCATTTGTCCAATAAATGCCATATATAGCTTTTCTGTTTTTTTTTTTTTCCTCATCCAGGATCTATTCCAGGACTACTCATCACGTTTGTTTGTCATGTTGCGCTAGCCTCTTTTATTTTGGAACATTATTTCAGCCTTCCTTTGTCTTTCTTCACCTTAACATTTTTGTAGACGGTCCCACAATTTGAGTTATTCTAACATTCCTTCATGATTAGATTCATGTTATATGGGGGGAGGCAGTGATACCACAGAAATGATGCTGTGTCTATTACATATTTTGAGATTAAATTTTTTGGAAAGTTCAGGTGGTCTCAGAACTAACTGGAATCATATTAAAGGAGAGGTAATATACATAAGATTACTCTACAGAAAGGATAAACTACCAGAAACATAAATGAATTGCTTTTTAATAATTTACTTTTATTAATCCATATCACATGCCAGGAACTACAATAGATGTTAGGACTATATTGACAAAGATGCTGAATGACTAACATCAAGGATCAGCAAACTACAACCTTCTGGCCAAATCCAGCCATGGCCATTCATTCCTGGATTGTTTATGGCTACTTTTGTGCTGCATTAATTAGCAGAGTGGAGTAGTAGTGACAGAGATCTTTTGGCCAGCAAGGCTGAAGATGTTTACTATATGGTTTTTCAAAGAAAAAGTTTTCCAGTCCCTGTTCTAAGACAGCGTAATTCTAGCTAATGTATTTTTTTTAGGTAAACAATTATTTATCTAAAACATATGAGCAATGAGAAAAATAGGTTAACAGTCATGTGGCTTTATTTGGGGTGATGAGTAGATTTTGATGTATCTTGTAAATATTGTACTATGTAGTACAAAATATGCAATACTTTAAAATCCTCTACTATTCATATTCTAGACCTTACTTAGGAAGAATAGTGATGCCACTTAGCCAGAAATCCCTAGTGTTTCTGAGCCTGCATCTCCCTAACTGTTGTTCTCTTGCCTGCTGCCTACTGCCTACTGTAGACCTTATTTCAAAGGACTAAGCTCAAGAGGCTTCAGCATGTCCTGTATCAGCAGAGACTTTCTCTTTCCTTCAAGCAATTTATTAAAGAAGGAATCAGATTGACTTTAGTGAAATATATTCCATTTTTCCTGAAGACAGAATTTTGTCCCATTTAAGAACTCTTCTGCTTATGTCTTGAGCGGAATCACATTTTCAAACTGGTGTCTGGACACGCGAATAAATCCCATTACCCAGTAATAGGATTTGTCTGCACACCTCCTGTGCACTCCTTTGGTAACTGAGAAGTCCTTCACAGTGGGCTGTGTTTTTTCTTTAGGTTTATTCTGACATCTGTCCAAATAATTTCACTCTATGATGCGTTTGTTTCATTTAAACCCACCAAAAGGGTGAGAGACTAGTAGTTGATAAAATTCTTGAATAGCATCAGTATTCTTCCTTATTTCACTCAAGGAGATGCCCTAAATTTAACCTTTGTCTGGGAAGGAATGACAATTCAACCATTTGCAGAGTAACTTGGGGGTGAGACCAACAGCTGTGTTCTTAGACGATGCGTTAGTCACTACCATTTTTAAGTTCCTGTCATTCAAGCTGCCTCGAAAATGTGTTTAAAAAACTGTTAAAGAGTAGTAGTCTGCAAAAATGGAAATGCTGCTGCTAACTTGATAGTAGAAATATACTTTGGGAAGTAATGAGAACATGCTCTACTTTTTAGGCGAGGATGGTAATTTACACTAATAGTAGTGTTACCAAACAGAGCTTGGGTCTCCTCGCCCTCACTCAGTAAAGCCAATCTACTGACGCCAGGTTGGGGCGAAGGAAACTGCAGCATATATTGCTGCTAAGGGTGCTAAGCAAGGGTGTGGGGCAGCTAATGCTCAAAAGGCCTGAACTCCCTGATGGCTTTCAGGAAAGGGTTTTTAAAGATGGGGTAGAGGTTGTGGGGTGTGTGATCAGCTTGTGGACATTCTTCTGATTGGTTGGTGGTGAGGTAATTGGGAGTCAACATCATCAACCTCTGGTTCCAACCAGTCTGGAATCTCTGTGCTTATGGGCAGCATACAGTTTTTGATAACTTCTTCCACCTGGTGGGGGTTTCAGTATCTGCAAAACAGCTCAAATGATACATCTCAGAATATTCTCTACAGCCCTTGAGAAGGAACTAAAGGTCCTTGACTTTGTTTAATGGCTAAACTATTATTATTTTGTCTTGCTTGGCTGTTGTCCTTTGCTTCTGCATTTTTTCTCACTTCTCTGATTAAGTTTGTTCTTTGAACTCAAGGAAGGCCTAGGAGGCTAAAGTTTCTCAACAAACAAGAGGCAGATGGAGGACATGGGGAGTGGGAGTCTGTCCTGGGAAGGCCCCATAGGGTCCTGCTTAGTTATAATAGTACACCTTGGTTAAACCAGATCAGTAAGATTAATATTGAGTGAAGCTGGATCAAAATTACAAACTATTCTTCTGTGGTAGCCTCTCTGGCTATACCTTCATTGCTAGTTGCTAGTAAGAGGTACCCTCCATATCTCCCTCTGAATAGTTCTCTGTTTTTAGTCTAACCTTCTAATGATAACAGTACTAACGGTTGCGGGAAATGGATATTCCGTACCATGTTCCTTACTTATTTTATCTGCAATTCTTACAATCTTTCTGCAAGGCAGACATTATTGTCTCACTGTTACAGTTAGAAGAATGGGCCATGGAATGACTTTAACTCTTTAAAGGCCAGTTAGTAATTGACAGAGTTAGGATAAAACTTGGATCTAATGCCAAAGCCCATTTACTTTTACCCCAGTGCTTTATACATACTATTGGTGATTATTTGACTGTATTGATTAAATGTAGAGCAAATTTTCAAAATATTAACTGCAATTTGAACACCCTTTGTTTTCATTGAGCTTTATTTTATTCCAGAATCACATTTTTCCTAATTGCAAAATGATACAGGTAACCAAAAAAACCTGTGCAGTGAGAGTGAACCTGCATTATTTATACATTTTTTGAAACCTGCTCATTACTTTACTGCTTGACATTGCCTGATACATGCCAATCATACACAAACAGGAAGACTTCTGGATATTGAACTTTTTCTTGTCAAATGATGTTAAAGATTTCTTGTCAAATGATGTTGAACCTAAATATACATTCAACTTCCATACTCTAAGTTTTATGTTTCCAATTTTTTGTAGAAACTGTCTTCAAGTTGGCTGAAATGTTAGTAAATTTAATTATTTTAATTAATCTTCCTTTAAAAAGTTTTGTTTTTAGAGACAAACGCAAATAGCCATAATTTCATATAGATCCATACAAAATTAAAAAGTAATACCTGCATATAAATTTACCAAACCAAGTGGACTTTACTTGTTACCATGTTAAATGCACACTAATTTTAAATAGAGATAAGAGATGTTACTGGAAACCTCCTCCCAAGACTTACTATGAGATGTCAGAACCATCCCTGCAAATCCCAGACACCATAGCAACCCCTTCTACTTCTGCCTTTATAAGAAGAATGAGGAGTGGAAAGAAGGAGGTAACAGAAGCAGAAAACCACTTATTTTGAAGGAAATGAAGTATTTATAGTAAGAACTATTTTCTTTGTCTAAAACAAATTTAGTAACGTGGGGGAAGGGACAAATGGGAAGTCTCCAAGAGGATAAAACTTATGATGCAGAATGCCTACAAAAGGGGAGGCTACCTGATTGAACTGCAGACTCTCCAGAGCCATGAATGTTGGAGTGACACATAACCAGCAAGGTGAAAAGAGACTATAATGTGGAGTCCAAATAGAAAAGAAGAATCTAGTGGAATAGAGGATCATAAGAGGAAGAAGAAGAAAATGGAGCTGTTTAAGGGGACACTGGTTCAAGTGAGGTTATGCCTCAGCAGGAAAGAGAAGTGGAGATATAGCCACTCTCTATGAGAGAGACCTTATTAAAAGATAGGATGGCCGTGGAGTGGAGTAGTACCCCAAACACATAACTCATTCCTTCCCACATTGCTAAAGACCGCGGTAATGAAACAGAACCAAGCCAAAGTCATGCAAGGATCTTGTCCCAGCACTGGTGTGCTGGGACATTCTATAGGGCAATGCCAAGGAAGAAATAGAGCGGAGTAGAAAAATCAGACCTCTATTTTCCTCCCGTTTTATCTCTCCCAAGTCACACATTTTACCAACAACAGAGAAGAGGAATGCTTTGGATCAGGTAAAAAATTACAAAGTTAAATTGGACTGGTCAGAAAATTATTTAATCCACTCAGGATGATTTTATGTGAATGTGAAGGAGGACTATATATGGTCCAATTGTAGGAAAGTGGTTTGTATAAAGGCAGATATTATCATTTTTATACCCTATTGAGACAGAACTTCAGTAGCTGGTTATAAAAATTTTAAATGCCACTGCTATAACCATGTGCCTTTCAAAAACTGTTCTTATGGTTCTCATAAAATAAAGGCTGTTGTCACTTATGTACAATAATTTATAATATTAATTAGTCCTTATGGTCAAACAGAAGTGCATCTTTCATGACGTGGTATGCGTATCTTTTGTGACATAGGAAGATAAATAATGGGATGGAAAGGCAAGAGGAAAGGGTTGAAGCTATGATAGGAAAGGTACCTGTTATAGCAATATTGAACATTAAGCTCTTTTATTTTAATCCTCATTATTCCTGTATCCAAACTGCTAAACTGATAATACTACTATAAAAAAGAGTTTGGGGCTTCCTAGAGTAAGATAAAAAGGATTTGAATTTGAAAATTATTCTTGAAATGTACACATTAAATATAATCTAATGGGCTGGGAAGGGGGAATTCAACTGAGGCTGAATTTCATAAGAGAACAGGAAGGATGAGAATCTCTGAGAGGAATTCTCCATTAAGGATTGAGAGTCTAAACAAGACTGGTGACCCAGACCTAGTTTCTGAAGAAAGCATTTGTTCTAGGCTCTGGCTTGTGTCCACTGGAGCCTATAATTTTCAAATTTCACCTCCCTCATCCTCTTGCCTGGATTAGAGTAATAAACTGCTAATTTGTCAGTCTGTTACCAGAGAGCAGGTTCTTATATTGTTGAGAAAGAATTCAGAGACAAGACGTGGAGGTAGGGAAAGCAAAGCGAGGATTTGTTAAGCCATAGTGTGCTCTCAAGGGGAAAGCGGGCAGATTCAGGTGAGTAGCTGCTCTGAGTTTCTTTGGCAAGCTGGTTATATTGGGTGTGAAAATGAATGGGTGGAATATTCATTGAGGAGGAAGGAATTTGGGGTCATAGTTCCTGATTTTCATTCCAGCTCCACCTTCCTGAGAAGAGGAAGGATTTTTGTCCTTATTTAGTCTTTTTTTTTTTTCTAAAGCATTTTTTAAAAAATTGAAGTATAGTTGATTTACAATATTGTGTTAGTTTCAGGTGTACAGCACAACAATTGACTTATAAATATATTCATATATATATTCATACTCATATACATATGTATTCTTTTTCAGATTCTTTTCCCTTATAGGTTATTACAAAATATTGAATATAGTTCCCTGTGCTATATATTGAGTCCTTGTTGATGATCCCTTATTTGGTCTTGATTGGAAGTGTCATGGCATTGGTGCATGATGGGTACTTCTTATCTGCAAGGCTAATTTTATTGTAATGAGGGCATAATGAGCAAAAGTTTACATTTGGATGCTGGAGAGTCCCACCTTTCCTCACCTTTCTTTATCTGCCTCTAGGACACTTGTCACCCCAAAATGTGTGGTTTCCTGTCAGTCCAGCGTTTCCTCCTTCTCTTTGTCTGCCCACAGACCCCCGTTGTTCACAAGATGTATGGTTTCCTGCCACATGGCCTGTGCCCACCCTCCTTCTCTGCTCATATCTAGCTATCTGCCTGCTATAACAGTTCTACAATCTATTTTAAAAACAGAAACAGAATGTCTCAATTAAAACATAAGTCAGATCATTACACAACTCTGTTCAAAATCTTCCAAAGTGAAAAAAACAAAGTCCTTAAAATGACCCATTTGGCCCTACAAAATTTGATCTACCACCATGGCTGCATTAACTATCTAATCTCATTTTTTTCTAATCCCCCCTACTGTTCCTTTTCCAATTCCATCCACACTAACCCTCTGCTGCTCTTCAAACACATCAGGCCATAGGGGCTCTGCAATCGCCACTTCCTCTACCTGGAACACTCTTTTCCCAGATATCTACATAACTCACATCTTCACCTTCTTCAAATCTTTGCTCAAGTATCACCTGTAACCTGAGCACCGTGTTTATATTTGCCATGTGCCTCACCCGGTCCCCATCTTGGTTGTTCCAATAAGTTTTTAATAGAACTATTTTATAGATTCTTCAACATAATACAACCGATTGGTCAATAAATGTATCTTTTAATTTTGTGATCTTTATTTTAAAGAGCTCTTTCAGACTCAAATTCATGATAAATTATGTTATCAACATAATTTTTACTGTGTTAGAAGTTGATGAGAGCTATGGAAGAACATTTTAAAAGGAGCAAGGAAGACTTTATTATTTAAGAAATACAGTTTGTAAGGCTATAGCTGCCATAGAGCTAGCTCTTGGGTCACCAGGTGCATTGTCAATGAGCAGTAATATTTTGAAAGAAATCCTTTTTTCTGAACAGTAGTAGGTCTTAACAGTGGGCTTAAAATATTCAGTAAACCATGTTGTTAACAGATGTGCTGTCATGTGGGCTTTGTTGTTACATTTCTAGAACACAAGCAGAGTAGACTTAGTATAATTCTAAGATTTTTCACAATGGTAAGTGAGCACTGGCTTCAACTTAAAGGCAGCAGCTGCATTAGGCCCTAACAAGAAAGTTAGCATGTACTTTGAGACTTTGAAGCCAGATATTGACTTCTCTTCTCTAGCTATAGATGGCATCTTCCAATAGAAGGCTGTTTTGTCTACATTGAAATTCTATTGTGATGAGAACCAAAAGTCTCCAAAAGTTGTCTTTGCCTCATTACCATGCTAAGATTTCTGCCCAAAGTTGGGGTGGGGGGTTGCATTTTGCTAGGCCTTGTGCAAAGGAGCCCAATGGACTGCACATGCTCTATCTGTTTCTGGAAATTGCTGCCCCTTACCCTAAATTCTGATGGCACACCCACCTCTTACCCTGTAAAAGTTTCCTGTTTCCCCCCGAGGACAGGTAGTCTTTAGAGTATGAGCTCTCCCTTCCCCATTCCTTGATCAACAAATACAGTTTCTGCTCTGCTTTGTGGAAAAAATAAAGAAAACCTATTGTTTAATGTAGCCACCTTCATTAATTATCTTAGCTAGATCTTCTGGATAACTTACTGCAGCTTCTATATCAGCTCTTGCTGCTTCACCTTGCACTCTTGTGTTATAGAGATGACTTCTTTCCTTAAACCTCATGAAACAAACTCTGTGAGCTTCACATTTCCTCCTGCAGCTTCCTCACCTCTCTCAGCCTTCATGGAATTGAAGACAGTTAGGGCCTTGCTCTGGATTAGGCTTTGGCTTAAGGGAATGTTGTGTCTGGTTTGGTCTTCTATCCAGAGCACCAAAACCTTCTCCATATCACTAATAACGCTGTTTTGTTTTCTTATCATTCATACGTTTACTGGAGTAGCACTGTTAATTTCCCTCAAGAAGTTTTCCTTTGCAATCACAACATGGCTAACTGTTTCAGCCTGTCTCAGCTTTTGACTTGTCTTCCTCCCTAAGCTAATCATTTATAGTTTTTGATTTAAAGACAGAGACATGTAACTCTTTCTTTCACTTGAACATTTCGAGGCCATTATAGGTTATTAACTGGCTTAATTTCAATATTGTTGTGTCTCAAGGAATAGGGTGGCCTGCGTAGAAGGAGAGAGAGCATTGATTAAGTTCATCATCTCATATGGCAGCAGTTCATGGCGCCCCAAAACAATTACATCAAAGTTACATCAAAGATCACTGATCACAGATCACCGTAACAAATATAATAACAATGAAAAAATTTGAAATATTTTGAGACTTAGCAAAATGTGATACAAAGACAGGAAGTGAGCAAATGCTGTTGGAAAAATGGCACCAACAGACTTGCTGAATGCAGGGTTGCCGCAAACCTTCAATTTGTAAAAAATACAATATGCATATTTCAGAGATTCAGGGATGGCTCAATATTTGAAAATCAATCAAGATAATCTACATATTAACAGTCTAAAAAAGAAAAACTACATGATCAAATCAATTGATGCAGAGTAAGTATTTGACAAAATTTAATAGCACTCATTATTAAAAAAAATCTATCAGAAAACTAGAAATAGAGGGGACTTCCTCAACTTGATTTTTAAGAAAAGCTTAAAAAAAACCTCTACACCTAATCATGTAGGACTGAATGGTGATAAATTGAATACTTTTCTCCTAAGTTTGAGAACAAGGTGTGGATGCCCATTCTCATCTTTTCTATTTTATCGTGGAAGTTTTAGCCAGGATAATAAGGTAAGAAAAGAAAATAAAAGGCACGCAGATCAGAAGGGGAGAAATAAAACTGTTGCTATTTGTACATGACATGATGGTCTATGTAGAAAACCCTAGGAAATTTACTCATAAAAAAATCTCCTAAAATTAATAAATGAGTTCAGCAAGGTCAGAGTACACAAGATCAACATAGAAAAATTATAAACTTTTAGAAAACATAGGCACAAATCTTTGGGACCTAGGACTGAGTGAAGAATTTTTAAACTTGACACTAAACACATAAACCATAAAAAGAAAAATTGATAAATTGGACATTATCAAAATTTTAAACTTTTCTTCTGTGAAATTTCCAGTTAATAGAATAAAAAGACAAGCTACGGACTGGGAGAAATTATTGCAAACCACATATTTGACAAAGAATACATATCTAGAATTCTCAGAAGTCAACTGTAAAAAAAAATCCAACTAGTGAATGAGTAAGACTTGAAGAGACATTGCCATTTCACCGATTAGCATCTAAGTTTGGCAAATAAGCACATGAAAAGATATCACCATAATTAGCCATCAGAAAAATCCAAATTAAGGCTGTGGTGTGATAGCAGTGAACACCCAATAGAAGAGCTAAAATTTAATAACAATAACAGTAATACACCATGCTGGTTAGTATATACAGAAACTGAATCTCTGAATAAGCCTGGTAGAAATGTAAAATGGTACAGCCACTCTGGAAAATAGTCTGGCACTTTATAATAAAAATAAAAATGAAACTACCATAAGACTCAGCAATTGTATTTATCCTAGAGAATTGAAAACTTATGTCCACTGAAAAGTCTCTACATGAATTTTCATATTAGCTTTATTCTAATAACCAAAACTTGGAAACAATTAAACTATGCCTCAGTAAGTGAGCGGTTAAACAAACTGTGATACATTCATACCCCCAAATACTACTTAACAATAAAAAAGTAATGAACTATTAATACACACAACAGTTTGCATGGCTCTCAAGGACATTATGCTGAGTGAGAAAAGCCAATTTCAAAAAGTCAAAACTGCATGTTTCTATTTATATAACATTCTTGAATTATGAAATTATAATAATGGAAAACAGATTTGTGATTCCTGAGGAAGGGAGGACTTATGAATATAGATTATCCTGGGGGGTACATGTGAATATAAAGGGGTAGCAGAGAGAGATCTTTGTGGTGAAGGAATCTTCCTGTGTTCATTGCAGAGGTGGTTACACTGATCTACCCATGTGAGTAAATGACATAGAACTATGCACATACATTGTACCAGGATCAAATTCTTCATATTGTTATTATACTATAACTGTGTAAGTTGTAGCCATTAGAGGAAACTGGTAAAGTGTGCACAGCCCCTTTACAAACTAACTTTGCAGCCTTCTCTGAATCTAAAATTATTTCCAAAAAAATTAAGGAATAAAGAACATATAAAATTGAAATAAATAAAATAAAATCTTGTAAAATATGTTAAATTGGATGGAACTCAATGAAAATAATCATATACTAGGATTCCCATGGGCATCTGGATCTATGTTGTTGCCCATATTTTTCATGTTACTTGTATGTTATCCTAGTAGATTGTAATTTTCAGGAAGGCAATCAATGACTTTTACCTATTTTGTTGACTGTTGAATCCCAAGAGCTTAGATCAATGCTTGCATGTATGATGTAATCAGTAGAAACATGCTAAATGAGGCAAATAAGATAGTAGATCCATCATATTAGCATGTACAGAGAATAATTTATGGTAATAGATGAAATGATACTCATAGTCTCAGATCTTGACCATGAGAATTATAAAAATCTTGCCCAAACACCTTTGGATCCCCTACGTTTCCATTAGATCTTGTTTCATTTACTGAAACAAGTGCAGGGACACCATTACTCTAGCTGTTGCTTTTGTAAGTTCTAAGTAAACAACAACAACAAAAAGCCTTGTTAGCCTTGAAGTGTATACTTTGGCAATAAAAAGCACAAAATAATTTAAAAATAGAATTTTACCTATTTTAAGTGTATTTGTTTAAAGGCCAAGAGATAGCCTTTTTCGGGAGACAGCTTAGTTTGCATTAATTTTGGAACAGGATATATGGGTAGCATAATTGGAGTCATGTGGTTTAGCGACATTGCTTGGACAATTTGGGTTTATCAAATGGGGTAGGCAGAAACAGCAAAGGTCTTGTAAATGTTACAGTGAAATACTTAGTTTAGGCCTTTAAGGTATTTCATGGTGATCTTTTGGCCAGCATTGGTCTCATGGTCAATATGCTTAAGCCAGATCTCAGAATCTAGATACTTAACTACTCTCTGTGGTTTCTGAATCTACAGAACAAGCAAGTTCTGTGATCACAGGAGATGCTTGAGTAATGAGAACAGTCATTAGTTTTTCATGTGGCTTTTGGTTCTCTTTGGGGACTTCAATCATTGATCCAAGTTATCAGCTGTATAGAGACATTTAAGACTGAAAAGGATGTAGCATGGGACTGTGATGCTAAGGAATATGAAAAGTAGAATCATAAATAGATCCTTTCCCATGCACCAATCTTCCATAGTCCTAATCAGGGAAACAAATACCAAGCTCCATCTGAATTGCCTGAAATGGATGACTCAGAAAGTGGCATAGGGACAAGGTCTCAAAGTTTTCTTTTCTCTTTTTATCATTACTAGTCAGGTATTGTTATATCAAAGATTATCTCTTAGAAATTAATGCATGGAATTAAAGGAAAAAATCTTCATTTCCATTTTTGTTAATTAGAGGTCTAGAATCTTATACTAACAGAGGAAAAAAGTTGGCTCTGAAAATAAATTATAGAAAGAGACAAAGAAAGGGATGGCAGTCATTGACTCCTGCCATTTGGGAGTCTTTGTCCATGAAATTTTTAGATAGAAGTTGCTTACATATGGAAGTCTGCTAGATGCAAGTTTCTTGGGAAACCTGTCTCCATCATGATGCCATTTTCTGTGGAGCATCTTGAGAGATCCCAATTATAGATGGCTGAGTTGTAAAGACCTCCAGGTCATGGGAATGAGATCATTTATTTTCAGTGGGCAAATGCAGGTCCAGGCATCCAACCCTTGTAATTTAATTGCTGTATTTGTAGTTAATAGTACCCGATAAGGTCCTTTCAACCAAATTCCAGAGCAATTTTATGTTGGCATCATTTTCAGTAAAACCAGGTCTCCAGATTGAAGGTTGTGTAGGGATTCCTGTGGTTTATCCCTGAAAGAAGCCACTTGGACCTATTAGTTATAAAGGTGAGTGTACTGCCTTAAACCTCTAAGTATTTGACCATTTGCTATGGACTAAATTGTGTCCCTCCAAAATTTATAGATTTTATTCTTTAAACAAAATCCCTAACCCTCAATGTGACTGTATTTGGAGCTAAGGCCTATAAAGAGGTAATTAAAGTTAAATGAGATCACAGGATGGGGCCAGTAGGATTAGTATCCTTGTAAGGGAAGACAACAGAGAGCTCTCTGTCTCTGTGTCTCTGTCTCTCTCCCTGCTATGTGAGGATACAGTGAGAAGGTGCCTGTTTGCAAGCCAGGGAGAGGTCCATCACCAGAAATCAAATCAACCAGCACCTTTGTTCTTACACTTCCCAGCCTCTAAAATGTTGAGAAATAAATTTCTGCTACTTAAACTACTCATTGTGTGACATTTTGTTACGGCAGCCTAAGCACACTAATGTACCATTTATACCTGTAAAAAATTATATAATCAGTTATGGGAGGTGTAAGTCTAGTCTCACAGGATGAGCTGTGATTGGTTCATACGTCACAGCCTCTGATTTCTTTTGCTGAAGATCTGAAAGGCATTAAAGTTAAGGGTATGTCCCTATATCGTGGCAGTCATAATTCTTTAGGTAATTTTCAAGCTTTATTTTAAATATATCAGTTATTCTTCTATTTTCATTGATGACTAAAGACAATGAGGATGTGGTGTTTCTGGATGATGGATAGTGTCTTACAAAGTACTTCGATTATTGACCTTGTAAAATGAGGACTTCGGTTACTGAATAAGTAATTTAGTATACCCCAAGTTGGAAATATAAAGACAATACGATGAAAATAAGGCATCCAGAAAATAGACAGACAATGGTAAGAACATTTTTATTGTCATTTGAAGAAGGTGAATGTTTAAAATCCACCTTTCAATATTTAAATAGACCTTTGGATCTTATCATTATACTTTTACTAGGCTTATAAGTTTAGCAGATGGAACATATGCCAGAAACATCCTCAGAAATTTTGAGTGAAGTAGTCTTATGAATGCTGATTTAAGATTGTAGATAATTTATCTATGCTTTGGGGATAAAATGAAAGTGTTCTGGGTAATGAATTATGTTAGCCAGCATTCTTAGAATGAAAGAGAATGGAAACCTCTCTTGAGGGATAGCACGCAATTAGTTTATAAACAGGTAGTCAATGATTACCTGGTAGTGAGGACATATGATACATGGTGAGGACATTGGCAGTTGTCTAGGACCTTTTGATTTATACCATGAGACATACCACAGGGGTTACTGATTGTCCCCAAGTGACTAGTGCATAAAATTTAGAAACATAAATCAGCTGGTTAGACAAGTATTCTATCAGTCTTTGTGCTTGAACATTAATATCCTTTTGAACTAAGGAGTATGCAGTCATTAAAACTTATTTATATTAATACATCTTACTTATACACAGTGCACTAGAAAAATTGAAATGCCAAACATACCTGATTGATTTTATAACCTTTCTTTCATAAGGAGAAGGAGGCAATCATTTTGGTACCTGTTGGTCATTCCAGGAAACCTACAGATATTTGTTATTCTTTATTTGGTGCCTGAATTTGGGAAAGACAAAAAAAAATTGCAAACAAACAAACAAACAAAAAACACTTGACAGGGAACGTAAGACACAGATAAGCCATATTTTTCAAAGTAAAAAATAGGGACAGCCATAAGGGGCAATGATTTTAGTAATTTAAATTGTACTCCTCAAAATGAGGACATTGAAAAACATTATTTAGTTCAAGAATGTGCTAGAAGCATTGAGAGTTAGAATATTTTTGTGATGAAAATAAAACCCTTTATTTCTGGGCAGAGAATAACTTGGTCATTTTATTTTAAAAAGTTCAATTTTACTTTTTTGTATTTATCTAGTAATATTTTGCAGGAATGGAACTATACAGTTTTCCCTTATGAATAAATCTATTGACATAGAGTCAGAGTTATCAGAATGTTTAACATATTTCATTATTTTCATTCATTTTTATTATTCACATTTATATTTACATTCACAGTCTATATGTAACATTATATATGTGTACAATAAGACACATACAGATATATAATTATTTGTATAAATAAGAAAATTAAACATTGATGTTAGTTTTAAAACATAATTAACATTATCGATATATGAAATAAGCCAATGCATATTTTCTATTCAGTACTCTATCTTAATAAAATATGATGATTTCCTTAAGAAAATGGCAGATAATATTCATTATTTTGTATATATTCTTGTATCTATAATTGCTATGCTTAGTATAATCTCAAATATTTATTGTAGTATCATCATTAATCAAAACAACCAGCTTTTGTTCCTGCCAACCCAGATAAACTAGACAGTAGAAAATTCAAATGTCTTAACTATTTTTCTTCAAGAAAGGTTACTCTGTGTTACATTTACTGATATATAAATGTATGTATAATATCACCCAAAGGCATTTGAATATGCTGATGCATTTTAGTTCTTCTGCAATGCATACGAATAAGGAAAAATCTAAACTCAATTTAGTGACTAATATGTTGTCTTTTTTCCTACTTTGAATTTATCCAATTATCCCAATATTATTTACTAATAAATACAATTTAATGTTAGTGTATGTTATTAAATTTGACTAAGAATATGAAAATTATAATTTACACTACACATTAAACCTTTACAATTTATGATATTATAAGAAATGAGGTTAAACACTTTGAAGCATTTATTATTAAAATTCAATTTAGTTAAAAACAATTGTATATATTATATTTGGAATTTTAAATGGTTGCAGAAATAATGATAACTTATTTGACTCAGAAAACCATGGTAGAAATTTAAATATACCAAATTATATGATTTTAAGATTAGTTTCAGATAAATATTGTATGAGGATTAATTTTATATAATAAAACTGAAAGATGATATAGACTTTAAACAAATATTAACTTATTTATCAGAACTATTAAAATATTTTCGTAACAAAATTCATATGTTTATGTTTGCTAAACTAAACGTTAAAGACTCTAAAATCTCTTAGATTTTTCTCTAATCAGAGTTGTATGTTTAATTTTCTTTAACCAAGATTTTAAGGAAAAAGAAATACAGCTTAATAATTTTTCTTTTTTTTTAACTTTACTCTCTACCTGGACTACATATTCCTAGATTCCACACAAATGTAAGAAGAATATTTTCACAGATTAGTCTGAAAAATTTTTAAGAGGGTGGAGAAAGGAGTGGGAAAGGAAGTAAAAATAAATAGGTAAAGGAGAATTAAGAGGAATTAGCTTCAGACAAATAAAACATTTTCATTGTAAAAAGCTAATTATCTTCTTCAAAGAGAAGAGGGAGATTAGATGCAGGAAATCTATTTTTATATACACTCATGTATGTGCCCACACACACAACAAAGATTTGTTACATTTGGCTTAAATTAAAATAGCCTCTTTCTTAGGTGATTTCTTGAAGACATAAAAGACAATCTCTTCATGAGGGCTTCTTCCCTTTGTTTTAAGGTGCCTGTCAAATTAACAAATTTGCTCATTGCAAAATACTGAGTGGTCCTTGTAATTCTAAATTTCCTATTAAAAATTACCCAAATATTCAAATATCTGTGCCATTAGCAGCATAATACACATGTACATGTATGTCTTAAAATGACAACACCACTTTCTTACCTGTGCATTCAAAAGCACCCTAGAAAGCGAAGGGAAAAAAGTAGAAGGTTCTTAACTGAGGACCATTATTACTAAAGCCCAAGCTTCACCTTGACATAAGCAGAATGCAAGATGGAAGCAGAATTCATATGGCAGTCTACGCTTGGGAGCCCCAAAAGGAAAGAAATGACAGTGAGTCTCTGATACATCATTCTTCCTTTTCAAAGCAGAATTACAAGTTTAGTCCTGATGGAGGCATGACACCAAAACTGAGGAAGGCACAACAGCACACTTAAATCTCATTAGCTCAATTCTTATTAAAAAATAACACATGTGAGAATAGCTTTAAAATGAACATTTCATGGGGAACAGGAAGCTTAAAGATTTGAGGAAATAGACTGAGGAAGAGCAATCAATGTTCAGTTTTGTTGTGAGAATTGTTCACTGTTCAAATTAGCTGAAAGTAAGGGGAAATATAGGTTTTGTTAACTGAGAGATAAGATAGATATAGGGCAGCACGTTTGGGGCTGTGGGTTAGAAGGTGTTGGTTGGACAGTTTGGGTTGGTCAATGTAGGTGGGGAAGAACATGTGGGGGTGAAGTGCTGGCAGGGGTTGAAGGGAAATTTTTCTACTCTTTTGTGACCTGTCACACATTCAATCTATGATTCTAACTGTCTCTAAAGGGGAAACATATTGCTTCTTTCATTTTAGACACACACACACACACACACACACACTTTTTCCTTAAATTATGCGATATTGTATAACCTTTCTCCTTTATAAGGCTCACCTCACATTCTTTGTTCCTGAAAAGAATTAGAAAACACAGGCTAGAGTCCCCTCCCTTGATACATATTTGCCATTGGCATATGATAATGGGAAAGTAATTTACCTTCTTATTTGATTTCCTATGTTTTCTTTTAATATATAGAAGAAAGGGTTGATCAAGAGAGAGTGACCAGAAATGGAATCAGAAGGCAGTAGAACCTTGGAGAAAATATCACAATTCAAATCTAGACTTCATTTATGTATATTCATGAAGATCACATGTTTTAGTCTTTTCTTAGCTATATTAATAAAACTCTCTACACCGCTGCTCTTTTTAAAATACTTAATTATACTTTCCTTAGACAATATTTTATTTTCCTCAATTATATTTTGGACAGTCTCTGCTTTGTCTTTATTTGCCTAGGAAGATAGCCTTCTTTGCAAATGGTTAATTTTAACTATTTTGTGCTAGTGACTTTTACATTTTTTTATTCATTATAGTATTCCAGAAAGTAAGTTATTTTCATATGAGTGGAAAAATAAGTAAATTGAATCACATCAATGTATGAATACTTCAGGCAATAATTTTGGATATGAAAAATAAGAAAATGTGTGTGTGGGCACTTAAATTTGTGAAGTTCTATTCAAATGTGGGACTTTTGTTGTGCTTGTTGTTCTGGACATGAGAGTGAAAAGATACACACATTCTCATCTTGATTTGCTTGCAATAAATCTACTGCAGAGCGGTTGTTACCACCTGATCATAATAGAGATATCTGTGCTCTAATATTAGATCTGAGCACATAATATCTTTTTATGCATATAGGAAGATAAGTTTATCAATTTTATGACTTTTTTCAATGGGAAAAGACTCTTCCACCATGGAAATTAGTCTCCTGCCAATGTTTGTATGATGTGACAGTACGCTCTTGGTTATAAATGACTGATACAGAGAGATATACATCTTCTCCCAAATGGGCAACCCAAAAGATTTTGGGATTGATTTCAGACTTCACAGTGGTATGGGTGTAATGATATAAACTTCCATGGACATATAAAAAAATTGATATGAAGAAAACATAGATCAGAAATGTAAAGCAGAATCAGGTGAGGTTAGTAGAAAATACTCTTTGGTCCCTGTTAGCTTTCCAGTTCCAATTTCTTATTCACCAAAAATACCCTTTTATTGTCTCTGATTGCCTTGGGATCCTTTTATCAAATTTCCTTATGTTTGAGCTATCCCAAGTCAGTGTCAGTTGAAACCAATAGAATATTAACTAAATTATTCTAAACTAAAACTCTGAAATGCTATTATTGGACAGGGTAGACCAAATTTTCTGAAACTTTTCATCCTAAGGGTGACATCTTAAATGATGGACTCATAGAAGTCGACCTTATGGTCCTTCCTTCACCCTTCTCCTTCTCTTCACACACAACAAAGTCAAACATCAACTTTAATTTGCCCAATGTGATATTTCTTTACTGGAATAGGTTAACTTTGGATTTTTGGCAGGGTGTGTTAGAAACGCCTTAAAATATTGCCTCAGTAGCATTTCCTGGATTCTGACATAGGCAGACAGGTCAGGCTCAGTTTGTGCACAGAATATTCATTATTATTATTTTTTAAACATATTTATTGGAGTATAATTGCTTTACAATGGTGTGTTAGTTTCTGCTTTACAACAAAGTGAATCAGCTATACATATACATATATCCCCATATCTCTTCCATCTTTCATCTCCCTCCCTCCCATCCTCCCTCTCCCACCCCTCTACATGTTCACAAAGCAGCAAGCTGATCTCCCTGTGCTATGCGGCTGCTTCCCACTAGCTATCAGTTTTACATTTGGTAGTGTATATATGTCCATGCCACTCTCTCACTTCGTCCCAGTTTACCCTTCCCCCTCCCCATGTCCTCAAGTCCATTCTCTACTAAGTCTGCATCTTTATTCCCATCATGCCCCTAGGTTCTTCATGACTTTATTTTTTTCTTTTTTTTTTAGATTCTATATATATGTGTTAGCATACAGTATTTGTTTTTCTCTTTCTGACTTACTTCACTCTGTATGACAGACTCTAGGTCCATCCTCCTCACTACAAATAACTCAATTTTGTTCCTTTTTATGTCTGAGTAATATTCCATTGTATATATGTGCCACATATTCTTTATCCATTCATCTGTCGATGGACACTTAGGTTGCTTCCATGTCCTGGTTATTGTAAATAGAGCTGCAATGAATATTTTGGTACATGACTCTTTTTGAATTATGGTTTTCTCAGGGTATATGCCCAGTAGTGGGATTGCTGGGTCATATGGTAGTTCTATTTTTAGTTTTTTAAGGAACCTCCATACTGTTCTCCATAGTGGCTGTATCAATTTACATTCCCACCAACAGTGCAAGACAGTTCCCTTTTCTCCACACCCTCTCCAGCATTTACTGTTTGTAGATTTTTTGATTATGGCCATTCTGACTGGTGTGAGATGATATCTCATTGTAGTTTTGATTTGCATTTCTCTAATGATGAATGATGTTGAGCATTCTTTCAGGTGTTTGTTGGCAATCTATATATCTTCTTTAGAGAAATGTCTATTTAGGTCTTCTGCCCATTTTTGGATTGGGTAATTGTTTTTTTGATATTGAGCTGCATGAGCTGCTTGTAATTTTGGAGATTAATCCTTTGTCAGTTGCTTCATTTGCAAATACTTTCTCCCATTCTGAGGGCTGTCTTTTCATCTTGTTTATGGTTTCCTTTGCTGTGCAAAAGCTTTTAAGTTTCATTAGGGCTCAGTTGTTTATTTTTGTTTTTATTTCCATTTCTCTAGGAGGTGGGTCAAAAAGGATCTTGCTGTGATTTATGTCATAGAGTGCTCTGCCTATGTTTTCCTCTAAGAGTTTGGTAGTGTCTAGCCTTACATTTAGGTCTTTAATCCATTTTGAGTTTATTTTTGTGTGTGGTATTAGGGAGTGTTCTAATTTCATTTTTTTATTTGTAGCTGTCCGGTTTTCCCAGCAACACTTATTTAAGAGGCTGTCTTTTACCCATCGTGTATTCTTGCCTCCTTTAACAAAGATAAGGTGACCATATGTGCGTGCGTTTATCTCTGGGCCTTCCATTCTGTTCCATTGATCTCTATTTCTGTTTTTGTGCCAGTACCATACTGTCTTGATTACTGTAGCTTTGTAGTATAGTCTGAAGTCAGGGAGCCTGATTCCTGCAGCTCCATTTTTCTTTCTCAAGACTGCTTTGGCTATTCGGGGTCTTTTGTGTTTCCATACAAATTGTGAAATTTTGTGTTCTAGTTCTGTGAAAACATGTCAGTGGTGGCTTGATAGGGATTGCATTGAATCTGTAGATTGCTTTGGGTAGTAGAGTCATTTTCACAATGTTGATTCTCCCAATCCAAGAACATGGTATATCTCTCCACCTATTTGTATTATCTTTAACTTCTTTCATCAGTGTCTTATAGTTTTCTGCATACAGGTCTTTTGTCTCCTTAGGTAGGTTTATTCCTAGGTATTTTATTCTTTTTTTTGCAATGGTAAATGGGAGTGTTTCCTTAAATTCACTTTCAGATTTTTCATCATTAGTGTATAGGAATGCAAGAGATTTCTGTGCATTAATTTTGTATCCTGCTACTTTACCAAATTCATTGATTAGGTCTAGTAGTTTTCTGGTAGCATCTTTAGGACTCTCTATGTATAGTATCATGTCATCTGCAAACAGTGACAGCTTAACTACTTCTTTTCTGATTTGGATTCCTTTTATTTCTTTTTCTTCTCTGATTGATGTGGCTAAAACTTCCAATACAATGTGGAATAATAGTGGTGAGAGTGGGCAACCTTGTCTTGTTTCTGATCTTAGTGGAAATGGTTTCAGTTTTTCACCATTGAGGACGATGTTGGCTGTGGGTTTGTCATATGTGGCCTTTATTATTTTGAGGTAAGTTCCCTCTATGCCTACTTTCTGGAGGGTTTTTATCATAAATGGGTGTTGAATTTTGTCAAAAGCTTTTTCTGCATCTATCGAGATGATTATATGGTTTTTATTCTTCAATTTGTTAATATGGTGTATCACATTGATTGATTTCTGTATATTGAAGAATCCTTGCATTCTGGAATAAACCCCATTTGATCATGGTGTATGATCCTTTTAATGTGCTGTTGGATTCTGTTTGCTAGTATTTTGTTGAGGATTTTTGCATCTATGTTCATCAGTGATATTGGCCTGAAGTATTCTTTCTTTGTGACATCTTTGTCTGGTTTTGGTATCAGGGTGATGGTGGCCTTCTAGAATGAGTTTGGGAGTGTTCCTCCCTCTGCTATATTTTGGAAGAGTTTGAGAAGGATAGGTGTTAGCTCTTCTCTAAATGTTTGATAGAATTCGTCTGTGAAGCCATCTGGTCCTGGGCTTTTGTTTGTTGGAAGATTTTTAATCACAGTTTCAATTTCAGTGCTTGTGATTGGTCTGTTCATATTTTCTGTTTCTTCCTGGTTCAGTCTCAGAAGGTTATACTTTTCTAAGAATTTGTCCAATTCTTTCAGGTTGTCCATTTTATTGGCATATAGTTGCTTGTAGTAATCGCTCATGATCCTTTGTATTTCTGCAGTGTCAGTTGTTACTTCTCCTTTTTCATTTCTAATCCTATTGATTTGAGTCTTCTCCCTTTTTTTCCTGATGAGTCTGGCTAATGGTTTATCAATTTTGTTTCCCTTCTCAAAGAACCAGCTTTTAGTTTTATTGATCTTTGCTATTGTTTTCTTCATTTCTTTATCAGTTATTTCTGATCTGATCTTTATGATTTCTTTTCTTCTGCTAACTTTGGGGTTTTTTTGTTCTTCATTCTCTAATTGCTTTAGGTGTAAGATTAGGTTGTGTTTTTGAGATGTTTCTTGTTTCTTAAGGTAGGATTGTATTGCTACAAACTTCGTTTTTAAAACTGCTTTTGTGACATCCCATAGATTTTGGGTTGTCGTGTTTTCATTGTGATTTGTTTCTACATATTTTTTGATTTCCTCTTTGATTTCCTCAGTGATCTCTTGGTTATTAAGTAGTGTATTGTTTAGCCTCCATGTGTTTGTATTTTTTACAGATTTTTTCCTGTAATTGATATCTAGTATCACAGCGTTGTGGTCGGAAAAGATACTTGATACGATTTCCAGTTTCCTAAATTTAACAAAGCTTGATTTGTGAACCAAGATATGATCTATCCTGGAGAATGTTCCATGAGCACTTGAGAAGAATGTGTATTCTGTTGTTTTTGGATGGAATGTCCTCTAAATATCAATTAAGTCCATCTTGTTTAATGTATCATTTAAAGCTTGTGTTTCCTTATTTATTTTCATTTTGGATGATCTGTCCATTGGTGAAAGTGGGGTCTTAAAGTCCTCTACTATGATTGTGTTACTCTCGATTTCCCCTTTTATGGCTGTTAGTATTTGTCTTATGTATTGAGGTACTCCTATGTTGGGTGCATAAATATTTACAATTGTTATATCTTCTTCTTGGTTGATCCCTTGATCATTATTTAGTGTCCTTCTTTGTCTCTTTTAATAGTCTTTGTTTTAAAGTCTATTTTGTCTGATATGAGAATTGTTACTCCAGCTTTCTTTTGATTTCCATTTGCATGGAATATCTTTTTCCATCCCCTCACTTTCAGTCTCTATGTGTCCCTAGGTCTAAAGTAGGTCTCTTGTAGACAGCATATATATGGGTCTTGTTTTTGTATCCATTCAGCCAGTCTATGTCTTTTGGCTGGAGCATTTAATCCATTTACATTTAAGGTAATTATCAGTATGTGTTTTCCTATTACCATTTTCTTAAATGTTTTGAGTTTGTTATTGTAGGTCTTTTCCTTCTCTTGTGTTTCCTGCCTAGAGAAGTTTCTTTAGCATTTGTTGTAAAGCTGGTTTGGTGGTGCTGAATTCTCTTAGCTTTTGCTTGTCTGTAAAGGTTTTAATTTCTCCGTCAAATCTGAATGAGATCCTTGCTGGGTAGAGTAATCTTGGTTGTAGGTTTTTCCCTTTCATCACTTTAAATATGTCCTGCCACTCCCTTCTGGCTTGCAGAGTTTCTGCTGAAAGATCAGCTGTTAACCTTATGGGGATTCCCTTGTATGTTATTTGTTGCTTTTCCCTTGCTGCTTTTAGTATGTTTTCTTTGTATTTAATTTTTGATAGTTTGATTAATATGTGTCTTGGCGTGTTTCTCCTTGGTTTTATCCTGTATGGGACTCTCTGCACTTCCTGGACTTGATTGACTATTACCTTTCCCATATTAGGGAAGCTTTGAACTATAATCTCTTCAAATATTTTCTCAGTCCCTTTCTTTTTCTCTTCTTTTCTGGAACCCCTATAATTCGAATGTTGGTGTGTTTAATGTTGTCCCAGAGGTCTCTGAGACTGTCCTCAATTCTTTTCATTCTTTTTTCTTTATTCTGCTCTGCAGTAGTTATTTCCACTATTTTATCTTCCAGGTCACTTATCCGTTCTTCTGCCTCAGTTATTCTGCTACTGATTCCTTCTGAGAATTTTAAATTTCATTTATTGTGCTGTTCTTCATTGTTTTTTTGCTCTTTATTTCTTCTAGGTCCTTGTTAAGTGTTTCTTGTATTTTCTCCATTCTATTTCCAAGATTTTAGATCATCTTTACTGTCATTATTCTGAATTCTTTTTCAGGTAGACAGCCTATTTTCTCTTCATTTGTTAGGTTTGGTGGGTTTTTACCTTGCTCCTTCATCTGCTGTGTGTTTCTCTGTCTTCTCATTTTGCTTAACTTACTGTGTTTGGGGTCTCCTTTTCGCAGGCTGCAGGTTCATAGTTCCCGTTGTTTTTGGTGTCTGCCCCCAGTGGCTAAGGTTGGTTCCGTGGGTTGTGTAGGCTTCCTGGTGGAGGGGACTAGTGCGTGTGTTCTGGTGATGAGGCTGGATCCTGTCCTTCTGGTGGGCAGGACTGTGTCTGGTGGTGTGTTTTGGGGTGTCTGTGACCTTATTATGATTTTAGGCAGCCTCTCTGCTAATTGGTGGGGTTGTGTTCCTGTTTTGCTAGTTGTTTGGAATAGGGTGTCTAGCACTGTAGCTTGCTGGTCCTTGAGTGGAGCTGAGTCTTGGCCTTGAGACGGAGATCTCTGGGAGATTTTCGCCATTTGATATTATGTGGAGCCGGGAGGTCTCTGGTGGACCAATGTCCTGAACTCGGCTCTCCCACCTCCGAGGCACAGCCCTGATGCCCGGCTGGAGTACCAATACCCTGTCATCCACACGACTCAGAATAAAAGGGAGGAAAAAAAAAGAAGGAAAGAAAAAAATAAAATAAAATAAAATAAAGTTATTAAAATAAAAAATAATTACTAAAAATAAAAAAAAATTTTTTTTAAGTAATAAAAAAGAAAGAGAGAACACCCAAACCGAAAAACCATCCACCAATAATAAAAAGCGCTAAAAGCTATACTTAAAAAAAACAAAAACAAAAACGGACAGACCGAACCCTAGGACAAATGGTAAAAGCAAAGCTATACAGACAAAATCACACACAGAAGAATACACATACACACTCACAAAAAGAGAAAAAGGGAAAAAATATATATATATATCATAGCTCCAAAGTCCACCTCCTCAATTTGGGATGATTCATTGTCTATATTCAGGTATTCCACAGATGCAGGGTACATCAAGCTGATTGTGGAGATTTAATCCTCTGCTCCTGTGGCTGCTGAGAGCGATTTCCCTTTCTCTTCTTTGTTCGCACAGCTCCCGGGGTTCAGCTTTGGATTTGGCCTCGCCTCTGAGTGTAGGTCGCCTGAGGGCGTCTGTTCTTCGCTCAGACAGGATGGGGTTAAAGGAGAAGCTGATTTGGGGGCTCTGGCTCACTCAGACCAGGGGGAGGGAGGGGTACGGATGCAGGGCGAGCCTGTGGTGGCAGAGGCCAGCGTGACGTTGCACCAGCCTGAGGCGTGCCGTGCATTCTCCCAGGGAAGTTGTTCCTGGATCACAGGACCCTGGCCGTGGCAGGCTGCACAGGCTCCCGGGACGGGAGGTGTGGATAGTGACCTGTGCTTGCACACAGGCTTCTTGGTGGCGGCATCAGCAGCCTTAGCGTCTCATGCCTGTCTCTGGGGTCCGCGCTGATAGCCGCGGCTCACGCCCGTCTCTGGACCTCCTTTAAGCAGCGCTCTTAATCCCCTCTCCTCGCGCACCAGGAAACAAAGAGGCAAGAAAAAGTCTCTTGCCTCTTTGGCAGCTCCAGACTTTTTCCCGGACTCCCTCCCAGCTAGCTGTGGCACACTAGCCCCCTTCAGGCTGTGTTCACACAGCCAACCCCAGTCCTCTCCCTGCGATCCGACCGAAGCCCGAGCCTCAGCTCCCAGGCCCCGTCCGCCCCGGCGGGTGAGCAGACAAGCCTCTCGGGCTGGTGAGTCCTGGTCGGCACCAATCCTCTGTGCGGGAATCTCTCCCCTTTGCCCTCCACACCCCTGTTGCTGCGCTCCTCCACGTCTCTGAAGCTTCCCCCCTCCGCCCCCCGCAGTGTACGCCAGCAAAGGGGCTTCCTAGTATGTGGAAACCTTTCCTCCTTCACAGCTCCCTCCCACTGGTGCAGGTTCCCGTCCCTATTCTTTTGTCTGTTTTTTCTTTTTTCTTTTGCCCTACCCAGGTACGTGGGGAGTTTCTTGCCTTTTGGGAGGTCTGAGGTTTTCTGCCAGCGTTCAGTAGGTGTTCTGTAGGAGTTGTTCCACATGTAGATGTATTTCTGATGTATTTGTGGGGAGGAAGGTGATCTCCATGTCTTACTCTTCCACCATCTTGAAGCTCCTCAGAAAATTCATTATTATTGCAGCATATATTAATGAAAAAATTGGCAAAGAAATTTCAATAGATACCATTGACTTTGTCCACCGAGGCCTTTTCAGATGCTAACCCATCCTCAGAATTGTTAGTGTAGTGTAACAATGCTAATTTTCATCTAAGATATTAAATTTAATATGTGTTCCAAACAATATTATACCTGCTGAATACATTTTTCCACCTCACTTGATTTTTTTCAAGCTTAGAAAATATGCCAGATCAAAGAGAATGAACTGTAGCTGCCTTGCTTAGGAAAGGGGGAAAAAAGCCTAGATTGTGTTTATTTCATCACTAAAAGGTACCTTGAGTCACAGGGGAAAATTCTATGAGTTCCTTAGTGACTGAAAGCTTTCTTTATGTTTTTCAGTAAAAGTTGCCAAGACAACGGCTATCTTTCATAAATACTATTTTACTAGTGTTAATTTTATAGTGGACTTCTCCATCATGAACTAGTTCAGCTTCCTTCAAGAAATTCCCGTAGTGTGAGCTACAGCATTTTCATTCAGGTCATTCATCTTAATCTTCTACCAAAGAAAAGTAATGTTGCATGTGAGAGTATTTTAAAATGACTGGTGAGGATATTGAAAGAACAATAAATTGCTAGTCTTAATGAAAATATATTGATGTGCAAAGTGAAAATTCTTCTCTAGTAGCTCTACCTTATTTAAAAAAGGAAGAAAGAGAGCGTAAGAGACAATGACCCCATATCCTCCTGCCCAGCTGTGCTCACTGTGACAAGCCATAATAGGTAGGGACTCCAACAGACAGACCAGGAACCCAGCAACATGGACTTAGCAAGCATATTGCCATCCTTTTCTCAGGGTGTACCTGTAAATTCCCGCATAATTCATCAATGTAACTTACCTCACAAATAGAAAAAAATGGAAACTTATTTTCTTACTTTCAGTACACAATGATTTGGCTACCGCTTTGCTCTCTGTATCACTCTCTTATCACCAACAATATACCATCAGAACTGGCCACCTTTCCTTTTCTCAAATATACCCATTTTGTTTCTATCTAAGGGTCTTTGTACTAACTGTGCTTTCTATCTGGACCTTTATTGCCTGAAATTTCACACGCTGACTTTTTTCATTTGTAAATCATTTCAACTGATATTTTTCATATACTTTGGATGAATAATTAATTTAATGCTTGCCCTTGCCTCTTCAGAATATAGGCTCCACGAGGCATAGATCTTCTCTGTCTTGTTCACTGCTGTATCTTCAGTTCCTGTAACAGGGTAGGTCAGAGAGTATGAAGTCCTTATTTATTTGCTGAATGAATGCATTACAATATCAGCACAGACAAATGATGAAAGCATAACATATGCAATGTAATGATTGTCACAAAATAACTACCATATTATAGCTTATTTAAAGTAGCCAAACCTTAAATCAGATAGTTTCAATAAGAGACATAAAGAAAAAGATACATGACTCTTGGGAGTAGTGTAAAGAGATAGGGAATATTTGAATCTTTAAGGAGACATGACATATTTATATATTTTTCAAAATGAGTCATTGGTTTAAATAAAGTTGAGAATTCCTGCTTCAATGACTGGTGTTTAACACCTGGGTATTCCCACATGTTTGCTACGTATGTGTATATATGTGGTTCCATAAAAAATGGTGTAAATCAGTGGTCTATATCTCAAAGATAAAGTGAGTAATTTGTTATCTGCCCTTCAATACCCAAAGGCTGTTGTTCTCTTCGTACCTATTACAGAATAACTTTTTTGTGGTGAAGATTACAGGTCCTCAAATCAGAGAACTAGATTTGACTTTTGATTCTATCATTATTTAACCTTTTTTAGCCTAAGTTTATTCAGCTGTAAAATGGCAATATTAATAGTATAATACTGAATGATAGGTTGTTGTATACATGTATGAAATAAGATTGGAGTCTGGCATATATAAAAGAACAATACCTTACACTTATTGAATACTTGTGTTTTATCTGTTTTGAATACTACATCACCTAATTTAGATTAACACATTTAAGTTAGGTATTATTATCACCACAATTAAGAGATAAGAAAACTGAGGAACAAAGAAGTAACTTTTTAGAATCATTCAATTAGCAGTAATTTTCACATAGAATAAGTCACATTTTCCCCTTGCAAGTTCTATTTCAATGGTCCTCACGGTTGCTCTAGCTACAGTGAGCTTAAGCTATATTGAAAACAAATAAAACTGTTCCAACATCATCCGATTCATCTAGGTCACCACATGTTTTTACATTCTGATTATCCCTCATTTATCTTGCCTGACCCTTTGGTCATAGTTTTTTTCTATGTCTCCAATCCCTAAACTCCATCAAGAACACTGGCAGTATTATGGAGTGGTGGAATGGTTTAAGTGCGTTGACTCTGAGATCAGACATTCCAGAGTTGGAAATCTCACTCCATAACTCACTAAGAGTATGATTTTGGTCAAATGAATTTAATATTTAATCTTCAGCTTTCTTTCCATAAGATTGGGGAAAACAGTAGTATTTTTATAGGGTGGTGGGAGGAATAAATGAGAAAATGCGTATAAGTGACTTAATGTGTTGCTGATTGCCTAGTAGGTGCTTTGTTAGTTTTAGCTTATTCATGATTCTCCTAGTCTCGATCACCTGTGATGTCCTCCTCATACAATGCTTATAGTCACCTTCTTACACTCAACATCTGGAGGGAGAGTGTGGTGATCATGGATGCTGTCAAATATTTCTAATCATCTCACTTTTCTGGCATATGGTAAGATTGACTCCCCTGATTCTTTGAAGTTAATTGTGGCTAATGCTTTGACCAATGAAATGTAGGTAGAAGTGTCTGTCTTTTCTAGGCAAACACAACTAAAGCTAGTGCCATCTTCCCTTCTCCCTGCTTGACTAGCTGGAAAGGTTCTATGTGATGCATGCTCTCTCACCCTGAGAACTGGACTAGAGCATGTGGGGCAGGATTGCAAACAGACCCTGTGATGAACATATAAATAAGAAAGAACCCTTTGTTGTTTAAAATGCCATTAAGATTTTGGGGTTTCTCATAATAACAGTATAATCTAGCCTATCTGGACTAATGCAGGGGACACAAGACTTCTAGCATCACCTTCTAAGATTTCACTAGGGGAAAGGTAATCTATTCATTCTAGCTTGTGAAATATGTTTTAACACAATATCTGTTTTGGATCTTTGCTTGTTTCTTGGTGAATAAATACCTTGTTTTCTCTGAAGGAGGAAGGAGGGCTCTGTTGAAGACAAGTTCTGTGAGTTTAGGATCATGGGGATTAGAACAAAAAAAGGCAATCTCTGTAACAGGAAAGGCAAGAATAATGCAAATTGAAGAGATGATAGATACTCCTCCGAAATTATAAATTCTGTCTCTCATTATTCCATATGACCATGATTACCAAAATGTGTAACCAGGGATAGATGGGGTCAGCAATCATGTCAAATTTGGCTTTTGCCATGTAATGCCCTAAAAACTAAAAGCAAATACAAATACTGGCACTTATCACTAATTATATTGTGGTTAATATAGATTAATGTTGTGCCCACTTTTCCATTCTGTGAAGAGCATGGACATTTTCCTAATTACACTGGGTGATGGGAATTACTTTTTGTTTTTGTTATTGGGATACCTCAAGCCACCTAGAGACAACAATGTCCCTCATTTAACTACAGGAACATTTAAATCAAGAGTAGCTATTCTAAATCTTTACATTCCCCAAACATGATTATCCTTTATGCTCTGTAGATGCTTAAATGCTAATGTAATACCATTGATGAATAAAAATGAACATTATTTGATACAAAGATGATATATTATATTAGAATTCTTCCAGAGAAACAGACTAAGATATCTATCTATCTATCTATCTACCTATTTATCTATCTATCAGGAAAGAGAGAGAGACACAGAGAGAGAGAGAGAGAATTTTAAAGAATTGACTCATGCAATTGTGGAAGAGACTGGCAAGTCAAAATTTTGCAGGGTAGAAGGGCAGGCTGGAGACCCAGCAAAAAAGATGATGTTACAGCTGGGGTCTGAAGACACTCTGGAGACAGAATTCCCTCCTCACTGGAGAGTGTCAATTTTTCTTTTTTTCCTTAAGGTCTTCAACTGATTAGATGAGGCCCACCCAAATCATGGAGAGTAATCTGTTTTACCCAAAGACTACTGTTTAAATGTTAATTTTATCTAAAAATACCTTCACAGCAATGTCTGGACTAATTTTTGACCAAATATCTGAGTGTTGTGGCCTAGCTAAGCTGACACATAAGACTAACTATCAAATATATTAAACCCTAAATGTTCAGTGACTTAGTTTTTGTCTATGTAATGTTTTTACCCATTATTTTCCTAAGAACAGTAAGACTCACTTATATAAATTTAGAAAAACATATTCACTTCTGAAATTGGATGTTATAAATATGTTTTCTCTTAACTTTCTGACTCTTTAGTTTTCCTGTGACTGTTGTTTATCCTCTTTCAGATTGCAGAAAGAGAGCCATGTTCAGGTTAAGGCTGTTGGTGAATATTTACTGGATGGATACACTGAGCAGGAAGACTAGAAAGCAATGTTAGTAAATACACAGGTCTAGATAGAGTAAGCCCTAATGAGTTGGTCATTCTATCTTCCTTCCCTCCTCTTTATTCTAGCACTACTCACTATCTTTGTTTGTTTCTGTGCAACTACTTCTCTTACTGATATGTACTCTCTATTTTTTTTTTTTTTACATTTTGAAGCTACACCCCTTAAAAGAGCACTGAACCCAAAATAAGATCTATGAGAGCCAATCAGTTAATAATTGGCATGTTGTGACTTTGCTTGACATTGCTCTCATGGCTTGCACCTCATGAGCCACTATCTAGCCTAATTAGAGGTGTCACTCTTTGGTTCCTCCTCCAATAAATTGTGGCCTGTGTGGAAGTCATGTTGTACTAATTGTGACCACCTGTGTGTTAAGAGCTGCTTCACACTACTTGCTTGAAAGCAAGCTGTGCAGTTGGCTACCACTTCCAGAATTATATCCAGTACCACCAAGATCTGTATCATTACATTTTTATAATAGTTTCCAAAACAAAGGACCTGGAATAAAAAAATACTTTCTAAGCCAAGCATTGTACATATAAATATATACATATAATTTGTCTCATAAAACCATTACAAATTATCTTTCAATAAAAGAGAAAAACTAAAGTAGTTTGAAGTTTATAGAACGTGGTACCATCTGAGAGACCAAACATAAGATTTTGGTTTTATGATGCTGAAAAAAAGGTAATTTATGCAAACATGAAAACATTATCTAAGCAATTATGAAAAGATAAATGATGAGCAAAAGTGACATTCTTTTAACTATCATTGCCATAAGGGTAAGAGTGTAGCCAATGTCCAATTATTGAAAAGAACATGGTATAAAATTAAAGTGGAAAAAAAACAAAGTGGGAGGATACCAAACTAGCTGGTGAGTAAATAAATAATCAAAATGGTGAAAGATCAAAAGTAATTGATACTTTTCACAGTACTTTCAAAAGGGTCTTAGTCTAAGCATGGGTGTCTGGTTGAAGTGTGTTGTTTTAATGAGAGATCCCCCTGCTCCTTTCACTGATCTCAGCTTGCCTTGCTTACAGGAGATAATAGGCCCATAAAATGTTAAGTTTATGAGAAATATTTAAATGCTCAGTAGCAAGGCACAAAGTGACCCATTTACATTTTTTTTTCATTGGTGAAAGCAAACACTCTACTAAAAGATACTTTTAAAATTTCCTTTTTCTTTCTGTTAGTTACCTTCACTCAGCACCCATCTAAATAACAGGCATATTTTATGGAATACACTTGTTGTATCACACTTGT
Organism: Eschrichtius robustus; assembly: GCF_028021215.1. Taxonomy (NCBI): domain Eukaryota; kingdom Metazoa; phylum Chordata; class Mammalia; order Artiodactyla; family Eschrichtiidae; genus Eschrichtius; species Eschrichtius robustus. The sequence continues at coordinate 64,179,881 of NC_090832.1, read as the reverse complement.
TTCAAGTTTCTTATTTTCTTATGAGAAAAAATAGTACATAAATAACATAAATCTCAGTAAGAGTGGTGTACTAATGGAGAATTTTTTCCCCACATATCTAGTTTGTACTCCTTTTTAAAAACTAATTTGGGATATAGTCCTTAGTTTCCAAATAAATAGTTGCAACAATTCTAAGCCTAAGTAGCTGAGCTCAATTAAACTTCACTTACTTCACTTCTGACATTTTCTTACCATTTTTAGTTCTCTGTCATTGCCATGATATCCAGGCAGTTATTCCCTTTGGCAGTAACTTATTATCCTTTGTATTTTTGAACATCAATTTAATAGTTTGTTAGTAACATATGAGTTGTATTTTTGTAAGATGTCAAATCAGGGCAATATGAAATAAAGGGAAAATGTTTAAATAATTCATCGAAGGAGAGATTATTTATTCAGTTCACGTTAGCTGATTGTTATTTATCTGTTATAAAAGGCAAGTATGAGATACAAAGACACACACACACTCTTGCCCCCAAGAACTTACCACCTAGCATGTATGACAGACATAAGTCATTTTCCTCTATTGTCTTTGGTATAAAGAGAACACTGGCTTTTTTACAATGTTCTAAACTTTTCATTTATAATATGTAATTTGTTTGTAAACTCTTGACTTGTTGAGTAAGTGAGAGGCAAAGGGGAGCAACTTCCAAATTTCAGTGAACTGGTAGGGTCCAGTAAAAAGGAGCAGCACTGGATTGAGGGCATAAGAGAAAGGATTGTGGTTTATGGTTAAATATGTGAGGAAAATGTTGATTCTGTGACACATAACAGGGAATAATTTTCAATTTACTATATTTTTAAATTTACTAATCATCATGAAATTGTCTTTTTGTTTTTCTCTTCCTAGTTGATTTCATTGTCCTAAAGGGTGATTTTGATTTATTATTTTTACCAAACTTTTAAAATTTGCCCTCATAACATTCTCAGTTCATTGGGAATGAAGTGTGCAGTCAACACTTTTGTGACCAACTTTAATAAACCAAAAACAATATTTGGAAAATGCATTATGCTTTTATAATTCACTTCATTATTTTCATTAGGTAGAAAATACTTTCCTATTTTTTAAAAAAAGATCGATGGGTAAGAAACCTGAACTCTTAAATCACAAAACGAACCTACATTTATCTAGAGAAAATAGACCCAAAGAATATAAGCCAGAGAAGTGCAAATCGGTTTTTAAAATACAGTTGTAAATAGGTATCAAATGCCGTGCACGCTCCATAAACTGCAGACGGCTTCCTGAATAAAATGAGGACATGTAGCTCTATGACTATCTATCTCAGTTAGTTAAAAAAAATTCTGAAGAAAATTTCTAAATAGGCCATATACTATCTGCAAAGGAATAAACAAAGTAGCCAGCAGTGACAGTGTTTGCTTTTCATGTGGTGGAACTGTGTGCAAATACAAGGCCTAACAAATGTCAGCTCCTCATTTGCAAATGAAGATGTAAAAGGAAATGTCGGTGACAGTACATGCAACAGTTCATATTTGAAGTTTGGCACAGTGAACTGACAGCCACAGAGGAGCTGCAGCGGCCTAATCCTTTCTTTCTGCCTTCTAGCAATGATAGTTGGGAAAGGGGGGGGGGGGAGTTAATAAATATGTGACGAGGAAAAGCTGTGGAAGAATGGCATATCTTCTCCTCCGCAAGAACTCATCTTCAGAGATAATTAACTAGGTGACAACATACAATGTGCCATTAACAACAACATTCAAATCATTTCTGGACTTAAGTACAGTTTTAAGCCGCTTATCAGATTTTCATTTCTGAATCCATTCAGCTGTCAGACTTACATTCTGGCTCTTTATTGAAGCTCACATGGGAATCCAAAACCTTCTAATTTTCTATACAGATTCATTTCAGAATCAATTAGAGTTGGTGGCAGCCTTGTCCCTGTGTGCAAAGGGGATTAGCTGGGCACTTGCTCAGCTGAATCTACCTCTGAATGTACATTCAACCTTCCGTCAAGAATGAGCTCTTTCTCCCTCCACCCCTGCTTCTAGAGGACTCTTCAGCAATTGAACTGCTGTAGACAACAGATGGCAGATAATCACTCAAACAGCCCTCCAGTTTTGTCAGGAAAGCAAAAGTGATCATCCAACTTTTTCTTACAGTAGGTAAGAGACCTCTGGGCATTTGAAGCATGCTCTGATTTTAAAATAGGGAAATCTATGATCGCCCCCTCTTCTCTGGCAATCTCCTAACAATGTCATCCTTGAGTCCTTGTCCCTGACTTTCTGTCATCAACTACTGGCACATGTTCTCGACCTTTCTGCCTTCTCATTCCCCATCCTGCCTCACCCAGTTTTGCTGAAACCTTTGTTCTTTCTATGTGCTATCCAGGTCTAAAAATCATCTTTAGCAATAAAGCACTTTAATGTTATTCATTCAAAAAAACAACTGTTCTATAGCATACCAAAGGCAAAACTGTCCTATGCTGATTTTTTTACAGATAAAAGGATTTTACAATCTAAAATTGTGTCAGTTATCATCAAAAATAAATACACAGAAAATGGAAGTAGTCCATGTGAACATGGATGTTTATTTTTTTTACCTTTTCCTATATTCTGCACAATTAAATTGAACAGTCAAAAATCATTTGCTGTATTAAAATTATTTAATTATATTCTTTATTGTTTTAAAATTATTAAGGTAGTCCATGTGCTTAGTTTAAAAACAAATAAAGTTACAACTCATACAATTAGAAAACAGAGGTCAAGGGCCTGTGTCTTTTATTGCTTGCGAGTGATGCCTTTCAATTATTTTAGAAGGTTTTCTGATATTTTCCTTCGTATTTCGAAATGCTTCACTATTAGGAAATTACTGTTCCCTAACATTTCAGGTTTAGATGTTATGTATTGACTTCTAAGAAATATAATATTTGGACTCATTCAGTCTGGGCTGCCACATAGCAGTTTTGAACTTGTGCTCTAAGGGGCACCACCTGTATAGATTGGAATATGAATAATGTCCATGAGGTTATGCAAAATACAATAGTAGAGATCCTGTATTTGCTCCAGCCCACCAACAGCATTCTTTCCTGTTCCTGTCCTCCACTGTTACTGATTTAGTCAAGTCTAAGCTGCCACTGGTTATAAGATGCAGTATTATTTTACGCTATTACTTAGATAAAATGCTACTAATTAAACTATGACAAAATTTTTTTCTTAAATAATTTTTCTATTGTATCTATTTAAAGAGCTTTTTTAGACTTATTTAGGAATGTTTTTATCGTATATTATACTTTTGCCTACATAAAAAGGAAAATAAAAATAATTACTTAAAATTTCTTTCTATTGAGAATCAGACTTATGAATTACTCTTCAAGTCACATTTTTTTAAATGTTTTTTCAAAATAATATTCATGTCCTCTGTACTACCAAGAGTGCGGGAAAGGTAGGCTATTGCACAAGACTGCCTCACTATTGTCTCTTGAATTCTTTCCAAACATCTAACACCCTGCCATTTTCTTGACTTTAAGAGAAGATGTCAATGGAAAGTTTTCAGACCACTACTGGTACTCTCATTTCTTCCTTAAGTGGTAATTAGTTTGTTGCGTGAAAAAAATCAGGTGTTAGAGCTGTCCTGGGCATGCCACCAGGATTAGTAACCATATTCCTTCATGTACAGACAACTATATCATAAATGAACCCTGGCTGAGAACTCTTATAAGATGCTGTTGCTTGATTATGAAATGTGTTCTAATTTCAGGGTTGTTAAAATAGAAAAAAACTAATAATTTATGAAATAATCATCAACGATCAGTTAAATGAATATACATTTCTTACATTCTTAGGACTATCAAAGATATAAGAACTATTAAAGATCTTCTTAAGACTATTAAAAATCCAGGTACACTAAGGAATGTTTAATAAACACATTGTCTTTGTTGCATACCATTTTGTTATTCCTAGGCTTAGTAATTGCATTTTTTATGTTGATTACTTTCCTCTGCATCATTCAATAATATGTTCCCCCAATCTCCAACAGAAGTTTAAAATTCAGTGCAAACATGTCAGGATTCTTTCTTGCCCTCTGGAAACATTCCTTCTAAAGCCCTCTTCCTTGCTCCAAGGTAGAATGTTTGTTTTTATTATTTCAGACTATTCTCAAAGGTCTTCCCATCCTCTTCCATGGCTCTTATGTCCTTCTCTTTTTTCATTACTCTTGGAACATATCTTCCAGATTACTGAGGAGTACATGGGAGGGACACTTTTAAAACCACTGATTGTTTGGTAATACTTTAATGTTGGTCTCACATATGATCAATGGTTTTGCTGTGTATAGAATATTTGGATTAAATAATGTTTCTTTAAAATTTAAATGGCATTACCTCCATTATACTATGCCCTCAAGTGTTAACACTTGACCATTCTAATAGAATTATCATTTTAATCCTCTGTATGTGAACTCTTTAATTCTCTTCAGAAATTATGAGAATTTTTTTATCCTTGAAAAATTCACAATATTGTATTTGGGTGTGTATCTTGTGTGCTATGCTTCATTGAGCCCTTTAAAAATATAGAAACGTGTCCTCAGTTCTGGGAATTTTTTTTTCTATTAATATTTGTTAATTCCTTTCTCTCCTTTTTCTTTGACCTATGTTGCTGAACTTCCTAGTATATGGACTTGGTACCTCCTGAATTGAACCTCTATTATACTTATCATTTTTCTAATATTGCCCATCTCTACATTTTAAAAAAATTATCTCATACCTGAGTAATTTCCTCAGCTTAATAATTCATTTCTTCTGACATTTTAAATATGAGTTATCCTTTTATTAATTTGGGACTCCCATAAGTTTAATTCCTAAGAATATCTCCTTGTTCTTTGATTGATCCTTTTCTAAATAGCATCCTATTCTTATTTCATATTGAAATTTCTTCTCTTATTCACACACAGACAAGGTCCTCTTAATTATTTTTATGGTTGTGTTGTCCTCATATATCTAGCAATGTTTAGCTATCAGTTTATATTTTAGATTGAAGCACTAAAATGCTCATTAGAATTTCTGTGTGAGAAGCAGGGGTTTTGATCAGTAGGCTTCACTGCAAGGTAATAAAAAAGAAGAATATACAAATATCAGAGATTGCTGAACTTTTCTCTGGTGACAGATATTTCCCCAGGAGCAAAGGCTCCAGTGTTTGCCTAATGGGTATAAGTATGCCTAAGATAAATCTCTGTGCTAAGTACTAGAAGGATTAGATGCCTGTATTTATGATGGCCTAATTACACTATTACGATTTTCAGATAATTTGCTTGTTTTTAGACCAGTCTTCATCCCAGTCTTCCAAGATAGCTACTGCCCTCTATTTCCTGAAAGTTTGGGGGTGGAGTTCTGTGGCAAAAACTACCATCCAGCTTCCTACTGATTTTCTTCTTGACAGACACTTAGATTAGCTTTCTCTTAAATTAATTGACCCTCACTTCTGCCTTTCAAATATATTTTTCTTTACATCACAACCTCCCTTTCATATCTTCACTGTGAATATAATCTTTAAAAAATATTTCAGTTTTATTTTATTGATGTTTCAATAGAAAGTGGAAATAAATGCTTATATTCAATCCAACACACATAACAGAGAAACTCAAAATCTAGCATTTTTATAATAGACACATAAACTGCACATATTTAAAATATACAATTGGATAAGTTTTGACATTCATATGTCAACTGTAAAATCATCACCAAAATCAAGACACTGAACATATATATCACCCCAAAATTTTCTTCTTGTTCTTTGTATCCCTCTCTCCTTCTCATCCCCCTTCTAACCCCAGGCAGCCACTGACCAGCTTTATGTCACTATATATTAATTTGTACTTCCTCGCATTTTATATAAATGCAATTATACATTATATACTCATTTTTGTCTGAATTATTTCACTCTGCATAATAATTTTGAGAATAATCCATGTCAAAGGATGAATCAGTATTTGATTCCTTTTTTTGTTGTTGACTGATTAGCGTTTCACTGTAAAGGATTGACTCTAATTTATTCTTTTCAGTTGTTGATTGATGTTGGGTTGTTCACTATTTTAACCTATTACAGATTAAGCTGTTAAACACATTTGTATATATGTATTGGTGTTAACATATGCTTTATTTTCACATATATAAAAATTTTCTATCAATCTGTGGTTTGTATTCTCATTCTTTGTAAAGCATTCAGTGGTTTTCCAAGTATGGTCTTATTTGTAAGCTTCCGAGATGCCTTTCTCTGGTAGAGAAAAATCCCTTCTAATCTGAATCTGCTAATGTTGTATTCTGTCAATTGGTTTTCCAGTTTTTTGAGATGATCGTGTTTTTTCTCTCTTTTTTAAAATACAGTTATTTACATTAATTGTTTTTTGAAAGTTAAACCAAACTTACATTTCTGGAATAAACCACTTGGTCATGCTATTGATTTTTTTCTAAAATTCTATTTAGTATTTTGTCATCTGTGATCATGAATGATATTGTTCTATAGTTTTCTTTTGTTTTAATGTTTCGGTATCAGTATACCACTGACTTCATAGACTAAATTAGGAAGTACTCCCTCTTCTTTAATTATCTGGCAGAGTTTATATATAATTGGTATTATTTTTGATTTAGAGGTTTGGTAAAATTCATTAGTGAAAGCATTTATACCTAGAATTTTCTTTATGGAAAAAAGTTTTTATTTGTTCATTTTACAAATTCAAATTGTTAGTAGGTATGGAGCTATTCACATTATTTACTTCTTCTTGAGTGAGGTTTGGTAGTTTGTATTTTTTAAGAATATGTTCGTTTTATCTAAGTTGTCCTATTTATAGACATAAATTTGTGTATAATATCTCATTATCCTTTCACTGTCTTCAAAATCTCTTGTGATATTTCTGATACTGGTCATTTTTAACATTGTCTTTTCTTTTTTACTTATCAGTGTGATTTTACCAATTGCATTAATCTCAGAAACAGCTTTTGGTTTTAATGATTTTTCTCTGTCAATTTTCTGTTTTCTATTCTATTGATTTTGTATTATCTTAATTATTTTTTCCACTTTTCTTTGATTTACTTTTCTCTTCTTTTCCTGGTCTCTTAAAGTAGAGGATGAGCTCATCATTTGAGATGCTTTTACTTATAATATAAATATTTAGTGTATATAGTTTCCCTGAACTCCTTCTTTAGCAGTATACTACACATTCTGGTATTTTGTGTTTTTAATTTATCCAGTTAAAAGCCTTCAGGTTTCCATTTTGATTTCTTCTTTCACATTGAGTTACTCAGAAGTATGTTATTTACTTCTGAAATATTTGGAAATTTTCCATATGTCATTATTTTACTGATATGCAATTTACTGACATGCATACATACTTTGCATGACTTAAATCATTTTAAATTTATTGAGACTTGGTTTTTGGTCCAGAATATGGTCTATTTTGGTCGATGTTTCTTGTGTTCCAGAAAATAAGTATCTTCTACTAATTGTAAGTGGATTGTTCTATAATTGACAATAGGTCAAGTTGTTTGATATTGTTCAATTACTCTATGGGCTTACTGACTTTGTGTCTCATTGTTCTATCAACATATTGAGAGAGGAGTGTTGAAATCTCTGAATATGATTGTCAGTTAGACTATAACAAAAGTTATGATTCCATGGGTTTAAGTTTCATGTATTTTGAAGAGCTATTTGGCACAAAAATATTTAGGATTGTAATGTACTCTTGGTAAGTTTGCCCCTATCTTTATGAAAGTAACCCTCTTATACCTGTAATACTATTTTCTCTGAAAGGTACTTTATCTGATACTAACGTAGCCACTGCAGCTTTCTTTTAACTCATTTTAGCATAGTGTAACTTTATTGTTTACTTTTAACCTATTTACGTTTTTATATTTAAAGATCATTTTTTATAGGAAGCATATAACTCTGTGGTGTGTGTGTGTGTGTGTGTGTGTGTGTGTGTGTGTCCAAGGGGACAATCTCTGCTTTTAACGGAGTGTTTATACCATGCATATTTAATATGATTATTGATATGGCTAGAGTTTGAGTCTATCAACTTCCTATTTGTTTTTCATTTGTCCCACCGGTTCTTTGTTTCCTTTTTCCTCTTTTTCTTACTTCTTTTGGATTAATGCAGTAGTTTTCATGATTCTATTTCACCTCCTTTGTTAGTTATTAGCTAAAACTGTTTTTAAATACTTTTTAATCTAAGTGGTTGCTTGAGAGTACATACATCTTTAAATTATTATAGTCTGTCTTCAAGTCATATTATACAATATCATGTATAACATAATAACTTTACATTTATAATATTTCATTCTGGCCTGTATGTTTTTGTTCTCATACATTTTATTTACATATCTATTTTAACTTTCTAATACATTGTTATCATTTTTGTTTAAACAGTTAATTATCTTAATTATTTTTAAGTTAGATTTAAACATTAGAAGTCATGAATTAAGCCATATTGTTACCAATAGTGGTGTTTCATTCATTTGTGTAGATCCATTTTTCCGTCTGGTATGATTTTCCTTTTGCCTCAAGGATTATCTTTAACAATTCTTGTAGTGCTGGTCTGTTGGTGATGAATTTTCTCATCTTAGCATCTCTGAAAATGTCTTTCCTTCACCTTCATTCTTACAAGATATTTTGAAATAACCCTAAGTTAACAGTTTTTTTTTTTCTTTCAGTATTTTAAAGATATAGTTCCACTGTCTTTTTGCTTGTATGAGAAATCTTTTCCCATGTATGTGAAGTGTCTTTTTTGTCTGGCTGTTTTTAATATTCTGCATTTATCATTAGATTTAAACAATTTGACTATGCTGTTCGTGTAAGCATCTTCATGTTATTTTGTTCATGATTTTCTAAGTTCCCTAGGTATTTGGAGGTGTAGTTTAAAACAAATTTGTACAAATTTTAGCCATTATTTCTTCAATTATTTTTTCTGCCTCCTCCCTCTATTTGTGGGCTACTTGAAGTTGTACCAAAGCTCATTGCTGCACTTGGCATTTTTAAAAATTCTTTTCCCTTTCTGGCATTAATTTTGGATATTACTATGTTTTCAAGTTCACTAATCTTTTCTTCTGTGATGTCTAATCTCCTGGAAACCCATCCAGGGTGTTTTCTACCTCACACATTGTACTTTTCATCTCTACAAGTTCAGTTTGTTTCATTTTGTTCTTACATCTCCCCTCTGTTTCTTTGTGAATATACACAATATAGCTGTATACATGTTTTAATATCACTGTCTGCTAAATATAACATCTGTGTCAATTATGGTTTGATTTTAATTGATGATTGCCCTAATTATCAATAAAAAGGCAGGATTCTATTTTCCTGCCTTTTTGCATTCCTAGTGATATTTGGTTGGATTTCTTACAGGAGATTTATTCTTGTAGGTACTGGGTATGTTTATATTTATTTGAATATTCTTTAAATTTGTTCTGTGAGCAAGTTCCTTGGAAAGAATAAACCCTCCAGTCTTGTTTTTATGATTTGTTATGTGGTTTGGGACCAGGCAGTCTAGGGCTTATAGTTTTCCCCTGCTGAGGCAAGATTTTCCTGAATATCCTACCCAATGTGATGTGATTTGAGTTTTTTTCCCGAGTGCCTGTTGGGAACAGGCATAATTTCCAGCACTGTGTGAGCACCAGATATTGTTTCCTTTGATACATTTGGTAATTTTTTTTACCTCATTCTCTGATAGCTTCTTCATACACATCTACATGCACAGATGAGTACTCTGCTTAAAAATTGAGTGCCGTTATATGTCTCCAGGTTTCTCTCCCCTATGTTCCCTCCTCTACAGTACTATCCTGCAAACTCCACCTCCTTTTGTATCCTCAGAGTTTCAACTCTATTTTCTGAATTCAGGGCATCTTCTAGGTCCCACCTGGGTTCCCCCTTTCTGCCAGTAGCCTGTAAACTGTCCTAAGATATAAACTGGGGTATTCATATTACTCACTATTTTTCTCTTTATTCTTTCAGGAATCACTGTCTTTGATACTTGATTTGTAGGGTCTTGAAAACATTGTTTATTATGTAATTATTCTGGGGTTTTTTTGGGGGGGGAAGATTTTTTGTTTCTGATGGGACAGTAAACGTAGGCACTATTATTCCATCTTGGCAAGCAGAAGTGCTCCCATATTATCATTGCTAAAATGTTATATTTTCTCACATTTAGGGAGTCCTAAATTATCCAATTTTCTCATTTCCACTAATTTTATACAGTAAAGGTAGCCATTTTAAAAGTATAACACAGACTTTCTTAATCTTAATTAAAGGTATTATCAGGGGATCCAAAAGCAAACTAGTCTACACTCAGGCTTTCATCAGTCTGTCAAAATTAACACTTAAGTGTTTCTATCAGTTTATATTCCTACCAGTTGCTACCAGTGGCTTCTGCTCCAGTTTAGGAGATCTCAGCTATGACTTTCGGCATCCTCTTGTCTCTCTAGATTTTGTGGTGGTGGTTTATTGAACGACCTGCACTTTCTGATGGGTCCAAGAAAATTCATTGATTTTCAGTTTGTTCAGAGTTTTTTTCTTATTGTAAATTGGGGAGCGATGACTTCCAAGCTCTTTCCAGGTTGGAAGTTTGATACATGATATTTTGAAATGCTACTTTACCTTATTAAAATGAATAGTAGCCCCCAGATTATATCACCAATATAAAAAAGAACTTTAGAATTCAACTATCTAATCTATACTTACTAAGTGAAGGAATACTATCCACAATATCCATGAAAATTGGCATGTATCTCATATAGATTAGATTCAGTAATAGACATATGTCACTGTTTAAAGAGTAAGATGATATCATTTTTTGAAGTGGATGAGTGTTTGCCAGGAGAAATTATTTTTTAAAGTATTTCTTTATACTCAGTCAAAATCTATGTGACTTATTGGTTCTAACTTTTTCCTCAACAACGTTACAGAAAAGCCTGATCTGCTTATAGATGACAAATTTCATAGTCATGTTTAATTTCTTCCATATTCATATTATTGCAAAGTCCATTTTTTATTATCCCCCAAATACATCCTCAAACTACCCACTTCTCTCTTCATCCGCTGGTACTCTCCCCACCCAAGCCATAATCACTTTTACCTGGCAAAGTATAGTAGCCATCTAATGGATTTCCTTGCTACCACCTCTGCCCCTGTTTCACATCAACTAAGAGAAAACTCAACTCAACCTGTTTTAAATGATAAGTACATTTATTGGCTCACAAAACTGGAAGTTCAGAGGTAGGCTTCAGAACTGAGTGAATTCTGTGATACTGGCTCATTTTACTGCAAATCTCTTGGCTCTGATCAATTCTGTGTGTTAGCTTCAGGCTCATAGTGAGATGATGTATCCATGTGGATAGGAATGGAGAGAAACAGTCACTTGAAAAAATTCTCAGAATTGCCAGACAAATGTCCCTCAGAATCTCTTGGCTAAAACCCCCTTTCTGAAATATTCCTCCTATAAATATAAATACTTCCTCTTAAGAAGAATGGGAGTGACCTTAGACAAATCAGGCCTCCTAGAACAGAACTGGGCCAGCTTCCCAGAGCTGCATGAGAAGGGTGGATACTTGAACAATATTGCTTTTTGTTTTTTGTTTTTTTAGAAAGGAAGAGTAAACAGTGGAAAATAGTAGACAAACAAAAGATATTTTTTATACCTAGGAAGATCATATGTTCTGGTTTACTAGGAATAGTTACGTGTATGCTAGCTTTTGTGGAATATTAAATGATATGGTCACCTAAAATATCCCAGCCTCTACAATCCATATGCACACAGCAGCCAGAATATTCTTTTAAATCACAAATCAGATTATTTTTCTACCTAATTACCCCACCACTGCTTCTGATTCCCACTGAATATAGAATAAAATCTATTCATTACCTTTTCCTTCAAAGCCCCTTCTTACTTCGCTGACATAATCTCCTTCCATGACATTCCAGTCACACTATCTTTTAATTGCTCAAATAAGTGAAGCTCAATTCCACCCAAAGGCTTTTGCATTACTATCTCCTCTCTGCTTAGAATGCTATTCCCCTTGAGTTTTACATGGCATCTCCTTGTGATTCATGTCTTAGCTCAGATGCTCAGGTTTTCTGAACACTTGATCTAAATTAGCCACACTGATCTGCCTTGTATAAAATCATGCTCTTTTATTTTTCTCATTGCTTTTATCACAATCTGAAATTTTCTTATTCATGAATATGTCTACTTTTAATTTTTTTAACTTCACTTGATTTACAAAATCCATGAAATCAAGAAACATTGTTCCTGATACAACTATATCTCCAGTGCCTAGAACAGTGACCCTCACATAGTTACCATTCAATGAATTTAGTGAATGAATAATTATATTTAAATTAACTATTTTGTCCTTGTTTTGTTTCTAGGCCAAATATACCCACTCAGTCTTTCAACCATTTTTTTTTTACGATGAGATATTGAGAATCTTCAGCAACCCTTTCATACTATCTTGGATGTGTCTTACTTTGATTTTGTTACTCTTTAAGTACAAAGAGCAGAACAACACAGTATTCCAGAATGTACCCGACTAGTATAAAGTGGTATACTCACTTGTAGCTGCACTAACAATGCATATGGAGCCTAGGATAGCTATGTCTTGTGGTTCCCAAAGCACATCATTAGCTTATTTTGAATTCAGTCTAAGATTAAAAAGCAAAACTCTTCTATTCTTTTCTTTTCATTAATACTTTAAATCAAGGACAATTTATTTGCATTTATCTCTCTTAATAATATTAACTAAACTTGTAAATTGCTTATATTCTAAGATGCAACTGCTTTGAACATAGGGAAACCTAATGTCATGAAATCACATTAAAATTGGAATTCCCCAAATAATAAGCTTACCAATTTTAACTCAGATTTCAAAATTGCTCTTTTAAATGGTACTTTCCTTAGTGTTGAATCTTGAATAAGGAATCTGGGGACTAAGAGAAAGAAAGGAAGAATGAAATCCATTTTCCCGCATTATTTTTTATGGCACAAATATGATTATTCATCCTTTAAAATAAATTCTATCTACCATGCTAACAACAGCATCCAGAAATTGTTTCTGTACATTATTTATAGATCTTTGTATGTTTGCTCAGGCTTATATTAACCATTTAAACAATAGAGCATTCCCACACTATTCTATTGTTTTAGTTCCTTTGGACTAATCATGTATTATTTTCTTCTAAAATATTATCAAAAAAAGTAGCCTGTGCCAACTGAACCCAGTTGCAAGAGCAGTCAAGATTCCCAGACACCAAATCAGAAAGATGCCTCATTTTATGATTTTTGCATATTGAATTTGTATCCTGCAGTCTTGATAGACTCATGTATTAGTTCTAAGAAATTTTATTTCATAGATTTCTTTGAAATTTTCTATGTAGACAATCATGTCATCTTTAATAGAGCTGGTTATATGTCTTTCTTCTCAATATGTATTCCATTTATTTATTTTTCTTATCTTGTAGAACTGGCTAGGACGTCCAGTATACCACTAGAATGTTTAATAGGTCTGGTGAAAGAGTACATCCTTACTTGTTCCCAAGTTAAGGGGTAAACGTTAACCTTAAGTATGAAGTTGTTTGTAGATAGTTTGTAGAGGTCTTTTTACAGGTTAAGAAATTCTCAGAGCATGGAGAACTGCTCTAGTTGTGTCTTTCAAATGTGTTAGTTATATTTAGATTCTCATTCAGTTTCACACATTTTGTTTTAATTTTCCTTGAAACTTCCTCTTTGACGTGTGTCATTTAAAAGAGTGTGTCCAAATATTTGAGAATTTTCCAGGTTATCTTCCTATTACTGATTTCTACTTTATTTCCCTATGGTCACAGAAATACTTTTAATGCTTCCAGTTTTTTTAAACTTGTTAGATTTGTTTTATGGCCCAGAATATGTTCTGTCTTGGTGAATGTTCCAGGTACACTTGACAAAAATATGTATTTAGCTCTTATTTGGTGGCCTGTTCTATAAAAGTCAATTAGGCTGAGTGGGTAAATAGTGTTGTTCAGGTCTTCTATATTCTTACTGATTTTCTGTTCAGTCATTTACTGAGAGAGTAGTATAGGAGACTTCAACTTGGATTGCTGATTATACCAATTTATCTATTTTTCCTTTGTGTTTTATCAGTTTTTGCTTCATGTATTTTAAAGCTATTTTTAGATGCATTCACATTTAGGATTGTTATACCTTCTTAGGGAAATAACTCTTTTATTATTATTATTCCTAAAATTGTTTCTAGTTTTGAAATCTTTATTGTCTTAGATTAATGGCTTAGCTTCCACCCATCAGTTTCCTTTTATCTTGACTATGTGCTTATATTTAAAGTTGGGTGTTGTATAGATATCATATAGCTGTGATGTCCACCATTAACTCAGTATTTTTATATTGAAACATTTGAGTGTTTTTCCCCCTAGGGCTTAAAATATGCATTTTTAATTAATGAACATTTACATTCAAACAAATTTATGCTATTTGACTTCTAGTGTAAGGAACTTGCAACAGTATTTTATCAATTCTTTCCTCTAATCCTTTTTGCTATTTATATATGCATTTTAATTTTACAGCTTTTTTGAAAACATGATATTGCCACTGTTTTGGTTATAAACAGAAAGTTATATTTTAGAACAATTGAAAAATAAGAAAACTAAGGTTTATTCTGTTTCTAGTGTTCTTCAAATTTCATGTAAATACACTTTTCTGTTTGGTATTGTATTCATCCTGTCTGAAAAATCACAATTATCCTTTCTAATAAGCAGTTCTGCTGATAATAAATTTTGTACTTTTTATTGTATGACAAAATATTGATTTCTCCTTTATTTTTTGAGATACGTTCACTCAGTTAAGAATTCTTTGTTGACAGATATTTTATTTCAGCACTTTAAAAAAGTCACTCCATTTTCTTCCATTGTGGATGATTTCTGACAAGAAATTTCTGTAATTATTTTCTTTGTATACAATGCATACCTTTTTCTCTGTCTGCCTTCAAGATTTTTTCTTTGTCTTTTGTTTTGTAACAGTTTGAGCTTGAAATGCTTAGGACTGTAAGTGTACGTGTGCATGTGTGTGTACACACATGCACGTGTTTATCATGCTGGATGTTCTTTGAGCTTCTGAGTTCTTTGTTCTGTGGTTTGGAGACTGGCATCGATTTTAAAAACTTCTTGACCATTATTTCCTTAAATGTTTCTTCTACATTGTTGTCTCTCTCTTCTCCACTGGTATTTTAATTAGATATACATTGGAGTGTTTGATATTGTTTCACAGCTCTTGAATTCTCATTTCTGATTTTTTAATTTAGTTTTTCTTATATTTCAGTTTGGGTAAATTTTAATGGCCTATCTTAAAATTCATTAATTTTTTTCATAGCTCAGCACATTTCTTCCATCTATGAAACTAAAGTTTTTCTTCCTGTCCTCTCTCTGTCTATTTACAGTTTACATTATAGTTTCCATCTCTAGGCTGAAATTGCTTATATTATCTTGCATGTTGGCTACCTTTCCCACTAAAGCTTTAGCATATTAATCATAGTTATTTTAAATTCCCTCATATATCTGCATCTGTTTCTTTTGATTATTGTATCTTTGGGCACGTTTTCATTTCTTGATATTTTTGGTAAATGTTTTCATTTCATTATAACTTTTTTAATAGGAAAGCTTGTATAAGATAATAAAGACTGAAGTAAACAAAATTTATGCTTTGAAATTAACATAGCTTCATATCTTTTCTTCTGCTAGACCTTTCCTGTGAGGTTTGAGGTTAATTTGTTCAGGAGTAAAGGTGGGTTGTTGGATATTATTGTTTCTATGGTTACCCCCAATGCCCCACAGGCTTTAAATTCCTTTAGTGATTACTTGTGTTTAGAGTGGGGATTTATTTATCAGAGACTTTCTTTCAATTAATGTTCCACATTTAGCTCTAGGCCTTCCCTTTCTGCTGTATTTCAGAGAGGATTTCTTTCTAGGAGTATTTCATTGCTGATTGTTTTTGATTTGGTTAGCCTGGTAGTTAGTTGTTGGGTTATGGGGGAAAACTCATTATCAATTACTCTTAGTAAGCTTCAGTCTTAGGCAACCATTCTTCCCCTGAGTCTTGAGAGTGTGGCCTGTTCCTCCTGTAGCTATAGTTCTGAGTACAGCATGCATTCTTGCCCTTTCCCCAGGGGTAGAAAATGTGTGTCTGTTTTCTTCCACTGTCTTTAAGGGTGACTTATCGGTTGCCCTTCTCTTCCAATTTAAGGCTTTCCTTCTCTCTTGGAGGTAGGAGATAAGGAGTTGTATCATATATTTCCTGCAGCAGCTGTTGTTGCTCTTCCCTTGGTTTTTGCTACAAGGGATGCTTTCTCAAGTTTCTCATCAATTGTTTGGTGAGCTCCCATTGAATTTCATGTGAAGAGCATGTAATTGGGTGCATTTATATCCCCCATGGATTCTATATTCTGCTAGATCACATTCAGCTTTTACCAGTTCTTCGACGATTTTCAATTTTTTAACAATTCTCATAAGTGTAAGTCTGCTTCTGCCCAGATAAGCATGTAGTCATGTCCTTTCTCTTTTTGCAGGTTTACATTGATTTCAGAGATTTCAGACTCCACAGATTTCAGGTTTGTTTTTGCCCAGTACATTCAAGTCTCTGATAGGTTAAGAGAAGTGGTATACTTTATACTTTGTCCAGCTATTTTGTTTGTTTGTTTCTGTAAGGGTGGAAACAATGCTCTTTCTAGTTTTATATACCCTAAGTAGAAATTAGAAGTCCTCTGCCTGTATTTTTAAAAGATATTCTTGTTGAATATAGATTTCCATATTCATGGTTTTTGGTTGTTGTTTTCACAGTATTTTTTGAATGACATTACCTTTTGGCTTACATAGTTCCTGACAAAAAGTCTGTAATAATACTTAAATTTATTCCTGTATGTCGTAAACCCTTTTTTCTCTTGCTGCTTTTCTCTTTAACAGTGGTGGTAAACAACTCAGTTATGGAGTATCTTGGTATTATTTTACTGAGTTCAGTTTGCTTGTGGTTTTTGAGGTTCTTGAGTCTGTAGACTTGTATTTTTCATCAAATGAAAAGAATTAGTCATATTTTAGATGTTTTTTTGTGTGTTGTCTGCTCCATATCCACAACTTTGATTACATGTATGTTAGATTCCTTAATATTTTTCATACATCACTGAAGTTTTATTTATTTTTTTCAGTATCATTTTTCAGGATGTCCTCAATTTTCAGTAGTTTCTGTTGCTTTGTCTTTGAGTTTCCCGATATTTTGTTTTGTAGTATCTAATTTCCTGTTAATCCAATCTAGTGAAATTTTCATTTCAGACATGTTTTTCATCTCTAGATGTTTGATTTTTGTTATTTTTATATCTTTTCTTTCTCTTTTTATTATGTTCATGCTTGTCTTTACATTTATGTACATATTGAGTATTTCTGTAACTGTATTGTCAATGTCCTTTGCTAATTCTGTCATCTCTGTCATGTTTCAGTTTAAATCTATTGGCTTATTTTTTCTAGTTATGAGTTAAATATTTCTACTTTTTTCATATATGATAATATTATATTGGATGCCAGATTCATAAAGTGTACATTATTGAATGCTGAATTTTTTTTTTTTTTTTACTCTATTAAACATTCTTATACTTTGCTCTGGCAGACAGTTATTTACAGATCAGCTTACTCATTTTGAAATTTGTTGTTAAGCTTTAATAGGGCACATCTAGAATAACCTTTAATCTGGGACTAGTTTCATCCCACTCCAAAGGTGTAGCCCTTCCAGGGTATTCAATGACATTCAACCATGACCTCAGCAAGGTCTCTCTACCCTCTGAGAATTTACGTGACTCCCAGTTCCATGTGATTTCTTAGAATAGTTTGATTTCACACTATAAATGTGCAGATTGGTATTGGCTGGCGATGCAACAGGACCTATATGCAGCTTTGTTAACAAATTTCTCTTCATTGATCCCTCCTCTGTAAAACTCTGCCTTATAAATATCTAGCTGACTTGCTCAATCTAAGCAACTTAGATTTGACTCAGTGAGTATTTTCAGATGTCTATAGTCAAGTGAGGATTGAAGGTTACTTGATTTTATTATTGTTATATTACTACTACTTCTAATCCTGCTGCTTCTGCTGCTACTACTACAGAAACATTCATATTCCTAAGATGTATGACCAGTAAAATCTTTATAATTCATATTTGCTCCATTAAATATTATTTTTATAATATTTCTTCCAGTGTACAATTATTTTTTCTGTTAAACTGGATTGACACACTTCCTTTGGCTAACATGTTTCTTTACTCAGTAATGGGAAACACATTTATTTTAGGCATGGAGATACTCTTTGAGCTTAAAAAAATATTGAATCTAGTTATTCTATTGACAGATATAAGAAACCCATTTGTGGAAAATCAACTTAGATTTTATGGATTTATGATATTTTAAATAAATGTTAAGAAAAACATGGATTAAGAAATTGTTCTTATTATTGAATTTGGCAGTCCTAGAAAGATGTTTATATTGTCAGCGGGAATCTACCAGGTTTAATAAGTTCAAGTGAACTTAACTTTGTATAACTAATAATGATTTCCTCCTTATTTTAAATATTTTTAAATTTGTGACCAATGATATTACAGAAAGCATGGCAGTCAGCCACTAGAAAGAAAAGATAATGTTATGGATATTTATAGATGTTATAGTAATTTCAGTATCACAGACATGATGATTTTTTCATGTTTAAAAAGTAAAGTTATATAAGCTTAAGGGATATAAAGATTAAAATGAGTCTAAAGAAAGTTTTCTGTGGTTTTCCCTTTCCTTTTCTTTTTTACATATTTTTGTCATTTCCTGTGTACCAAATAAAAATATGAGGGCAGACTAACAGGAGAAATCTATTGAAAAATATATAGTTGACCTCAAGAAATAAGAACTGGAATCTCACTGTACCATGTGTTTCCTGGTAGAATGTACACTCCATAAAGACAGAAAACTGTTTCCTTTTATTATTACAAGGGACTAGAAAGCAACCTTTGTTAATACTGGTTGCTTAATAATTTTTATTTGGTACTATTTTAAAAATTTTTATGCATTTTTTAAAGGATACTTTCTATTTACACTTATTACAAAATATTGGCTATAGTCCCCATGTTGTACAATTCATCCTTAAGCCTATCTTCCACCCAGTAGTTTGTACCTCTCAGTCCTCCACCCCTATTATTGCCCCTCCCCCTTCTCTCTCCCCACTGGTAACCACTAGTTTGTCCTCTATGTCTGTGAGTCTATTTATTTCTTTTTTGTTATATTCACTAGTTTGTTGTATTTTTTACATTCCACATGTAAGTGATATCAGTATTTGTCTTTCTCTGTCTGACTTATTTCACTTAGCATAATGCTCTATAAAGTCCATCTGTGTTGCTGCAAATGGCAAAATTTCATTCTTTTTTATGGCTGAGTAGTATTACATTGTATATATATATATATACCAGATCCTCTTTATCCATTCATCTGTTGATGCACACTTAGGTTGCTTCAGTATCTTGGCAATTGTAAATAATGCTGCTATGATCATTGGGGTGCATGTATCTTTTCAATGTAGTGTTTTTATTTCTTTCAGATATATACCCAGGAGTGGAATTCCTGGGTCATATGGGTACTACTTATTCAATGAATAAAAATAATTTACTGAATATAATTTCTCATTCTGGAAGTGTTCACAAAAATGATCAACTCACCCCCCCCCCCCAACAACACACACACACACACCAATTTTTATGGCTGCCAAACCCAAATCTCAATGAGGTTGTTATCTTGCCTGGTGTCACTAAAGAAAAATAGAGGCACTTTACTTAACAGTATGTGGTCTTTTCAATATCTTTATATAACAGGGAAGTTTTGTACTTTGGGTAAAAGATTATCTAAAAAACGTATTCCTTATATATTTTCTAATGAACTGGAAACAAATTTATAATACATTCTTTTAAAAATCCTTTGGGAAAAATGAGATAAAATATATTTTACATATATATAGACACACATAAATTTAACTCTATATTTCTACCTACTCAGCTATAGCTACTTAATTTCCTATTAGCTGTCTATCTATATCCAAATTTTAGAGTGAGTATAAAAGTTAGTCTATTCTTTCCTTGTTTTGCCATAGTGTTATTGCAGTGGTGATAATTGTTTTGTTTTATTTGGTTGCTTGTATTCTATTCTGAATTAATTTTTCTCATAATATGCAGAGGTAATCCAGTATTATCATTTATTAACTAGTGTCATTATTTAAAAATGCATGTAAGAAAAGTCACTTTTTAGGTTTGGAGCAAATTTGCAATAGTGAACATCTAAGTACCTTCTATTACTTTGTGAAACAGACATTGACTGGAAGAAAACTTTTAGAAATAATAATAATAATAATAATAATATTGCAGTGGGTTAGGAAACCACCTGTGCAGTTCTAGTATTGGATATCCTATGAACTCAGGCAAGTGACCAGTGACAGATTCCTTCCATTCCATGCCCTAGCCTCTTCATTTGTGTAATCAAGATAAGGCCACTGAATTCCCAGGCAAAGTAGCTGGGGGAATTTTGCTTTACAATTATGACTGCTAAATGATATATTTTTAAAGTAAGGTTCATTCATGTTTTCAAAATTTTAGCTTGTGGTGACAGTCACAGACTACTTTGCTTTTTGCCAACTAGAGAAACGTACCTGTGCCAAATAGCACATTAAGAAAATAAAATACTAACTTTAAATAGTGGAATTACAATTCAGTTAAGCAGAGGTTTGGGGTGCAGAAAAATAAACTGTTGGATTTCTCTACTGTTTAAGGGCAGCAAAGAACATGTAGTCTAGCCCCCTTCACCAGGCTATCCAAACAATGAGTTTTAGATATAAACTCCTATGTGATTCCCCACTGCTTAAAACCTGTGAGTACAAATTGTCACCTGGCCTTTTTGATCTAAAGCATAATTTTCTAATGTTACCATTTTTCTTGGCTATAACGCTTTAAGAAAAATGCTGGAGATATTGCCATATATGACTGCAAACAATATATTATACTGCAGTCTGGGAGATATACAAAGCCATGTACTAAGTATTTCTGACTTAACAATATAAAATTGTTTTCATTCCCAACAAGAAGTGATTATCTCTCTAGTGCTGACGTACCTGATTTTTTTCACAACAGAGTTTTTCTAAAATTATTAATATGTTTCCAACTTCTATGTCCTGAGAAATATAATATTTTCCAAAGGGAGGGGGCAGGAAAGGTATGGAACAGTCAAGTAAAGCAAAAGGAGGTACAGTTTCAGATACTTTTATTTAGAAACTTCAGTGATATACAAATTTTGAAAGTATGTTTGACGGTATATTTTAGTACCTAAAAGAACTGAGGGCTCAGCCAGCCATAAAATAATGCTCTGAGCTTCATTACATGGTCCTAGACAAGGCAAGGGTTTCTCTTGTACATGGACACCATGAATTCCCTAGGCTATTCATCAACAGGGCATAACTAGGATGAAACTCTTCAGCCACCATATGCTCAAATATGCTGACTACTGAGATTGTGCTAATAATTACCCTCCAGAAGAGACAGAAAAGCCTATTGTTTTGACCATCTACTTAAGTGCTTTGAATGAGGTCATCACAATAGAACTACCCACTGGTACTATAATCAGAGGGAAAAAATGTTCTTTAACATTTATTTATTTTTTAAATTTATTTTTATTAGAATATAGTTGCTTTACAATGTTGTGTTAGTTTCTGCTGTGCAGCAAAGTGAATCAGTTATACATATACATATATCCACTCTTTTTTAGATTCCCTTCCCATTTAGGTCACCATAGAGCATTGAGTAGAGTTCCCTGTGCTATATACAGTATGTTCTCATTAGTTATCTATTTTACATACAGTAGAGTACATATGTCAATCCCAATCTCCCAATTCATCCCACCACCCCTTCCCCACTTGGTAACCATAAGTTTGTTTTCTACATCTGTGGCTCTATTTCTGCTCTGCAAATAAGTTCATCTGTATCATTTTTCTGGATTCCACATGTAAGCGATATATTTATCTTTCTCTTTCTGACTTACTTCATTCTGTATGACAATCTCTAGGTCCATCCACGTCACTGCAAATAGCATTATTTTGTTCCTTTTTATGGCTGAGTAATATTCCATTGCATATATGCACCACATCTTCTTTATCCATTCCTCTGTTGATGAACATTTAGGATGCTTCCATGTCCTGGCTATTGTAAATAGTGCTGCAATGAACATCAGGGTGCACCATTTCCAATTACAATTTTCTCTGGATATATGCCCAGGAGTGGAATTGCTGGATCATATGGTAACTCTATTTTTAGTTTTTTAATGAACCTCCATACTGTTCTCCATAGTGGCTGTACCAATTTACATTCCCACCAACAGTGTAGGAGGGTTCCCTTTCTCCACACCCTCTCCAGCATTTATCGTTTATAGATTTTTTGATGATGGCCATTCTGACTGGTGTGAGGTGATACCTCATTGTAGTTTTGATTTGCATTTCTCTAATAATTAGTGATGATGAGAATCTTTTCATATGTTTTCTGTCCATCTGTATTTCTTCTTTGGAGAAATGTCTATTTAGATCTTCCAGCCATTTTTTGATTGGGTTGTTTGTTTTTTTGATATTGAGCTGCATGAGTTGTTTGTATATTTTGGAGATGAATCCCTTGTCAGTTGCTTAGTTTGCAACTATCTTTTCCCATTCTGACGGTTGGCTTTTCATTTTGTTTATGGTTTCCTTTGCTGTAACATTTATATTTTAATCTCTCTTCCTAAATACCTTTCTAGTCCCTAAATATGTCTCTTTCTTGCACTGATGATCTGTATTGTTAGTTTAGAAATTAATCTAATGGCATTTATTTTAATTCTATTTTTTTTTTTTTAAATTTTAAACATGATATTGAAGTTATTTACCTTTTGACTACATCTGGCTAGATTAAAAGCTCTTTCATTTGTTAATCAATTAAATGTCCATGGAATTCTAAATAGGCATTGAAAACTTTATCAGAGAGGTTATAGTTTAACAGGTATAACACATAATTCAATCACTATAATGTAATATGAAATATGAGGAAAACTCATAGAAACATGAAAAAAAGTGAAAATTTGAACTCTTTCAATTGTATTTTCTCACATTTCTTAATATCTCCTACATAATTTCATGAGATTTAGATATTTGTGTTCTCTTTGCATTCTTTACTCTAGTGATGTACCCACTTCTGCTTTCTGATAGTCACCTCAAAAGAATCAAAATTTGTTGCTTTGTCAATTGTGAGCTCTATTCTTGCTTATATGGACAATTATTTTTTGGATATTTCATGGGTACATTGAAATACTGTGAAAATTAGACACAGCTGGAGAGATGATAGGTAGGAAATTAGAGTGCTGTAGCTGGACAGAGATATAGAAAATATAGATTCATGGCAATATATCTATGTAAAATATGTTTGATTCATGTTTCCCAAAGGATTTAATTTTAAGAACTGTAGAAGATGTTTGCATTATATATAACTGAGTGCTATCTAAACCATATCCTAAAAAAAATAGGCAAAAGATTTCAACCGGTACTTAACAAAAGAGTTTACCCAAATGGCCAATAAACATACTAAAATTGTTCAACATCTTAACATTGCTAAGCATTAGGAAAATGCAAAATAAAACTATACTGTTATATTATTTTAGTACCTAAATAGCTAAAATTCAAAAGAGTGACGATCCTAAGAGTTTTCTAGAAGATGTCCAACTTGGACTCTCATACATTGTTGTTGAGAGTGTAAATTGGTACCACTCCCGTAGACAATTGTCTGGCAGTGTCTACTAAAGTTTACCATTTGCATATCCTGTGACACAGCAATTCTCCTTAAGTATATACTCCCAAGCACGTACTCCTGAGTATATGCCAACAAACATACACACACATATGTGCATTACAAATGCACAAGATGGTCATGTCAGCATTATTTACAATAAGTCAACTCTGGGGAAATAACATATGTCCAACAACAGTGGAATGGATGATTGTATTTTAATCATCCAATGGAGTACTGATATTCTTCAATGAAAATAATTAGTTCTTATGCTATATATCAACATGAATGAATCTTTCAAAAACAGTGTTGAGTGAAAAAAACTAAAGAAAACTAATGCATGCCTTATTTTCTATTAAAGTTCAAAAACAGGCAAAAAAAAAAAAAAAACCCAGTAGTATTTAAAGTCAGTAAGGTAGAGACCTTTGTGTGCAAGAAAAGAGAGTCGTAAATGGCAGTTGGCATAAAGGGTCTTCTGAGATATTGGTGATGTTTTTCCTTGATCTAGATGGGGGTTATGTAGGTGTGTTAGCTTTATGATAATTCATCAAGCTCTACACTATAATTTTTTACACCTTTCTCTGTATTAAATGTCAATAAAAGTTTATTTGAAATAGAAGTTAACTCTGTGTGCATGGGTTTTAGTTACTTAAATGTTAAATATGTAGTTAATCTTCATTATTAAAACAGATTCTTAAAAATATGTATGCCTAATTGATAGTACTAATATCTTCATTTCCACACTCCCCAGATTCACATACATACATTGGAAATATTCCTTTGGAAAACAGATCAGTCGTCATCACATTGCATATCCTGTGACAGAGCAATTCTCCTTAAGTATATACTCCCAAGCATATACTCCTGAATATATGCCAACAAACACACACACACACATATGTGCATCACAAATGCACAAGATGGTCATGTCAGCATTATTTACAATAAACCCAACTCTGGGGAAAAAACATATGTCCAATAACCTTGGAATGGATGATTGTATTTTAATCATCCAATAGAGTACTGATATTCTTCAATGAAAATAATGAGTCCTAATCTTAAAATGATTATTGATATACACACTACTATGTATAAAATAGATAACTAATAAGGACCTACTGTATAGCACAGGGAACTCTACTCATTACTCTGTAATGACCTATATTGGAAAAGAATCTAAAAAAGAGTGGATATATGTATATGTATAACTTATTCAGTTTGCTGTACACCTGAATCAAACACAACATTGTGAATCAACTATACTCCAATAAAATAAAATAAAATAAAATGAAATAAAATAAAATATTATTTTATTGTTGAAATATTGGACATTTTCATATTTTCCAAAAGGGACAAAATTTTAATACTGTGTAGCTCTGTGAGAATTTAATTTCTATGTATTTTCAAGGAAAAAATAATTTGTTTACTTACTTCCAAAATTACCTATTGATGAAATAAAATGAAAACCAAAGTTTCTGCCTTATCATTTGACAGAACCAGCTCTGATATTCCAAAAATATTTCAGTGCTCATGCTTATTTGTCCAAAATGCTAGTGATTGTAAAATACAGCCATTTTTTATCTTTTAATGGTACTTTAAGTATAGAATGCTGATTATACAAATATCTTACTACATTACACAATATATACAGGTCATAAGATATTTTAAAATTAATGAAATATGTTAGTATAATAAGGAGGAGTTTAAGACCAATATAAGCATAATGTGTTAAAATAATTTTATTAAATGCATCTTTTTAAAATTTGCTTATTAATTTGTTGACACAATTGTATTTTAACATATTGTGAATAAGAACTATTTAATGTTTAGAACATTAAATAGATATGTACAGTTAATTTTCTATGCAGTGATCTTTAAAATCCTATGACCAAAATTTCAGATAAAGGCTGTATAGATTTATTTATTTGTTTATTTATTTTATTTTTCTCAATTGGACCATTACTTAAACTGCTTAGAAAGATCAGTATTAGATATTGGCCTATCAAAAACAACGTAGGTTAAAAAATTCTCTCCATGTCATAAAGAGTGCTTTATAAATCAGAATGTCAAATACAGAATTATAACCATCCATGCCATTTTACTGGTATTATGTTTTTCATTTATTTATCTGACTCTTCATTATGAATAAAATATTTCTCCAGTGATATGTGAAGTATTTGTGAACTAATTGAATAGTTCTATTTAGAAAAGTTGTGTTTTCATTTTCCCTCATGTATTACAAAAAATACATGTAAATGTAAAATTACATCCAAAAATATACACAAAAATAACAAAAGTAACATCTTTTATCTGTTGGATTTTTTGCTCTATTTTTGGAAGTTAACTGAGCTTAAAGTTTAGATAGTCTTTTCCTATGTAATCATGCAGAAAAATTGTAATTCTATCATTTTACTTCATTTCTCTGGATTCTTGCACTCTTTGTGAAAATTCAATACCTATTTCAAAAATGCAGTGCACCATTTTTCACTATCTCACTGTAGGAGCAATATCCTTGTTCTTTTTCAAGATCCATTTCTCTAAGAAGCACATTCCAGCAACTGTTTCCAAGATATAAACATTAGTATTGCATCACACTATTTGACCATAGCCTCTGGGGAGAATTTTCATGCTTCAACACAGTATAATATTCAAATTGAAAATAAAACTTTTAAAGCTTGAAAGAGAGTAAGGCAACATGGACTACCATCTTGAGTTAGATATTCTGACAGCATGCCCATTTCTTCTTTTCAAGCTTCATTTTCCATTAAAATATAGTCTGAGCAATTCACATGTGGACTGAATCTCATACTTTTGAGAAATTCAGTTTATCTGTTCCAAGAGCATAGCTTTCATTTATTTCAAAGACTTAGACATATAAAGAAACTCTGTCTACACGGTTAGTATAATGAGGCCTTTAAAACAAGACAATATATGAAATAGATAACTAAAGCAAAGTGTCAGTACACTTCTTCAGATGTGTTCACCAGGCCAGTGGAGCCATGATTGCCAAGTGCTCTGTTGAAATTATTTATGTTCTATATCCAGGTGATGCAAGGAATAATTATTATTATTAAAGTAAAGACAATGAGATGCAAGAAATGTGGTGATTTGCTTCATCTAACAGGACAGTTGCTAAGGTTTCTATTTCTTAATTTTTTTATATTATACTCTTGCTATATACTTAAGATTAATATAAAGAAAGTAAATTTATGACATTAAGCAAAATCAACATAAAATATTTATTATGAACAACATAAACATTTTAATATGAGTGGCATTTTTCTTTTCTTCTTTTCCTGTATTGGTATACTTTCCGTATGTTTCAAGGTCCATGGGTACTCATTCTTCCACAACCACCCAGTGTTCAATGCCATTTGAACAAACACTCTCAGGACTAATTGTTATTTTTGGTTTAAAATAGGTAAATTAGGATTTGGTTTGGGCTCCCTTGATTTTTCTATTGACTTGTACCCATAGATAACCCAAAGTCTTTCCTAGGATGTCCAAAATACCTAAAATATTCCCAGAAGAGATATGGGCAGTAAATGATCTTCTAATTGTACTACCAACATTGAGATTAACCATGCCATCTAGAGTCATCTAGTTGAGGTCTGATTTGCATATTTGGTGTACAACCTGCTGGGGTAAAATTCAATTATATATTATGAAAGACACTATTTGAAAGAAAACTTTTCTTGAAATGTTTTCTTAGGAAATTCATTTTGTTCTCTGAGATACTGTAATACTGGAAGGGTATATCCTGTAATTTTCAAAACTTTTTTTGAGAGGTCATGTGTGAAATTGGATCTTAAAGATCCTGGCAGAAGAAAAGCTATACAATAACTGTTATATGAGTGGACTCCACTTATGGAGGAAAAGAGAAGAGCGGTATCTCATAATACCACTGTGACACAGGTAGAGTGGAGTTAGATCTTTATGGCTAGAAGAGTAGTCTTTTTTTTTCAGGTGATCTCTGAGTTTGCAAATGACTATCACTGAAAACAATCTTTGACAGGCTATATATATGCTGTTTAAGCCATCTGTGTGGTATTTACTACATGTTAATTATAAATATAATTTAGGTTAGAATTTTTGAAAAGCAGTATTTGTTAAACCACAAGGCAAATTAAAAAGCATATTTAAATAAAATGTTTTGCATTCTCAAAAAATAATTCAAAAACTCTTTTTTTGTGTGTGTTTATGCTATTACCTGCTGTTTCCTTTCTTTTTTAAAAAGTTCTATTTCAATATGGTATTGAATGATGAAAAGATACTCTAAGCAACCTCTGATTCATAGAAAAGTTACTTTTATTGTTGATACCATATAGTCATATTGAACTGTACTATGATTGAGAAAATAAGTTTTCCTATTTATTGTTACACTGGATGTGTTAAAAGAGTATTTAATAACATAAACATTTTAAAGGTGATTTTTCACAATTGGGACATAGTGTATTCGTGAAAGTTTACTTAGACCTAGAATATTTTGCAATGAAAATATTAGAATCTCTGAAACATGCAGTATAGGACCCTTGAAAGAATAGTCTGCCGATTAAATCAGTAAAACTACCTTAATAGAAATTGATGATGCATAACCACTGAGTCATACAATGTTTTGCTTTATTATTTTGTCAAAAGTAATCTTCAACCTGACTTATAAACAAAGCAGTCATCACTGGTTAAAACTATAATCAGTACTAATATTTTGATCATCGGCTTAGGCCTGTTTCCTAAACAAGACATTTTCAGGATTATCCAGCACCTAAAATATTTTTATATATCTTGGCATTTATCATTGTTTCTTTAACATAAAAAAATTAATAAAGGGTAGCTTTACTGGATACATGAGACAATAACACCTGTATTATACAACAATCACAGAGATTATCTGGTTCCCTGATTTTACCAAAAGAGTAAATGACTTGCCTAAAATCATACTACAAAAACTGCTAAAGCCAGGATCAGTAGGAATAAGTAAGTACTGTGTTCATTCCTCCATACCACATTCTACCTAATGTATAATATAATGCATTACATTATTGTTCTACTAATTTTATAGTAAACATATGCCCCTGGATGACTAGAGCAGTGCTAGTTTACATCTATTGCTATAACATAATTAATAGTATCCCTTTCACTCTCAAAAGTGTCCACATTTGGACAGTAAATTAAATAGTTGCCCTAATTAATATCATAATATTGAATTCATGCTAATATTTACATATTAATATGTACTCTTAAATTGAACCTGAACAGAAAGGTACAATAATATGCAATTGTAAGAGGCACCTAATATTATGCAAAGAGAATGGACTTGGGAATCACATAGAACTCAGGTCAAATCTTAACTTGGCACATAGTACCCATAGTGCCTAGGGTGAGATAACCTCTCTGGTATCAATAAAATGTACCTTTCAATACCTGCATTGATATGTTATGTTGAAGATTAAATCAGAAAGCCTACCAAGTGTAGAGGCAACCAAAAAATATTATTTTAATTCCTTTACTACTTTATTCTTTAGAAAGGAAAATCTGTAGCATAATATTTTGGACTACTTATAGCACCGAATAACTGTTCAGCAGCTCAAATGAAAACACTACCTTTGCTTTGGTAGAATCCATTTTGGACTGAAATTAACAATTGCTCCACTTATCACAGCAAGGAATCCATTTTGCTAAAAATAACAGAAAGAGACATGCTGTATTCCAAAAATGTATATTGGTTCACTTGAAACAAATGGATTTAAAATGTCTACAATGTGGTAGCCTGCTAATTTCATTTTCTCATTTCCTGATAGGTCATTGTTTCCCCTTATTCTTAACCAAAGCCTTAGAGTTTCTTCAGGAATAAGCTGTCATTCTTGACACAACATCCCACTGAACCCTCAGCAATTATTTTTTAACAGAAAAACAAAATGAAAATGTTTTAAACAGAAATTTCTTTAAAGTATTTTTAAGATTAAGATATTTAAAGTTTTTATTCAGAAGACATCAGATATATGAGATATATGAAAATACAAATTCTGATAAAATTGAAATAAGGATTTAATTGCAATAACAATTTAATTGCTTTTATAGCTAGCAAATATTTTGAAATTAATATAAATGAAATTCATAATACATGTAAGTGTCTAGCTATGAATATAGTGCAAATAATTCTCCATTCTTTCAATAAATATTTGTTGAAGCTAGCTATTTTTAGGGTATGAACATTGACTGAGAGCATGCCTCCAGGGTCAGTGTCCTCCAGGACACTCGATGCATGTCCTATTTTTGAAATAAATGTTATTCCTTCCTCTTTTTAAACTGCAGGTTCTATAGATGTTCCACTGATAATTTTACCCACACCCTCTCCCCCACCCACCCCAACACACATACAGAGATATATGAGATCGTGTGTAAGGAACATGGAGTTTATTGAGTGTATGAATCTGGAATTCAGTGGTTAAACATATAAATTTGGAAATCATATACATTTAAATGGTATTGGAGCCACAAATTTGAGATTTCACTTAATCCTTGAGTATCAGTAGAAAAGGAAAAAGGACATAGAACCTAACATTGCAGTCCAACCTGTATATGTCTGGAAGAGAAAGAAAGGCCAGAAAAGGTGAATAAAAAGGAGTGAGCTGGACTTGCAATTTTAGTTCTGACATGTCAAGAACTTAGAATTCTCACTTCTAAAAGGAAGTGAGAAATAAGGAAAATAGGGACAAACTAAAAATGTTGACTTTTATTGGTCCCATCTGAAACTAAGGTTGCAGGGAAAATCACTATCCCTAAATTTGGAAACCAAGCTCATTCACAGAGACACAGCCAGAGTCTAGCTATCTGGAGCAGAAGCCTCTGGATAGGCCAATTGAAACTGAAATGGAAGAAACACAGCAGTGGTAATTCTGATGAGTAGCTGGAAGCTGAGTGTGGAATAGCATGAGAGTGAAACTAGTATTGGGCACCACAGACTTAGAAGGGTCCACTGTTCTGTGGGTGTTGCTTCTAGGAATCCCAATAGGTTCTCATAGTAACGATATGAGAAAAATTTCTCCTGGTTCTAGCAAGGGAAGAAAAAGATTAATGATTTTGAAATATACCCAGAAATTTCTCCATAACAAAAGCCAGAGGAAAAGACTTGTTTCGAGCTTCATGCCAAGCAGGGTTAGGGCATTCCTCCATTCCAGCCTCCTATAGCCTTTCCGTCTCACCTCAGAAGGCTAGGACAAGTCATGGGTGTCAGGACTTCAATGAAGTCATATGGGAATACTGCTGCCAGAGAATGGAGTAGGGGACAGAGAAGGAATATAGGCTACACCACTGGAGAAACACTTGTGAAGATCCTGCTCTTAAGATACAGGTCTGGGGCTTCCCTGGTGGCGCAGTGGTTGAGAATCTGCCTGCCAATGCAGGGGACATGGGTTCGAGCCCTGGTCTGGGAAGATCCCACATGCCGCGGAGCAACTGGGCCCGTGAGCCACAATTACTGAGCCTGCACGTCTGGAGCCTGTGCTCCGCAACAAGAGAGGCTGTGATAGTGAGAGGCCCGCGCACCGCGATGAAGAGTGGCCCCCGCTTGCCACAACTAGAGAAAGCCCTCGCACAGAAACGAAGACCCAACACAGCCATAAATAAATAAATAAATACATAAATAAATAAATAAATAAAACAATGTTTAAAAAAAAATAAAAAAGAAAGCCAAGTGGAATTTAAAAAAAAAAAAAAAAAAGATACAGGTCTACCAAAAGGAAAAACCAAACAAGACAAATAGAAACCACAGTCTGAAGACTAGACTCAAACATAACACAGATGTTGGAATTATTAGGGAGGAATTTAAAATAACTAAGATTAATATATTAAGGGCTCTAATGGAGAGTACACAGAACAGATGGGTAATATAAGCAGAGAAATTGCAACTCTAAGAATCAAAAAGAAATGCTAGAAATCAAAAACATTCTAAAAGAAATGAAGAATATTTTGTATGGTTTCCTCAGTAGAATTGACACAGTCAGAGAAAGAAATAGTGGTCTTGAAGAGAGGCCAATGGAAACTTCCAAAACTGAAATAAAAACAGAAGCAAAAAGGGGGGGGGGGAGAAAGAATAGAATAGACCAAAAAGAAACTGTTGAAGAATTTGAAATGTTGTAACATATGCATACTTAGAATATCAGAAAGAGAAGAGAGAATGGAGCAGATGAAATATTTGAAGTGATAAAATAGCTGAAAACTTTTCAAAAGTAATGACAGACTACAAATAAGTTACAAAGAATTGAGAGAACATCAAGTAGAAATAATAAATGAAACAAAACAAAACAAAACCACCTAGAAATATTATATTCATACTGAAAAAAAGAGGGACGAAATTGAGAGAAGACAGAATTTGGGGGGGGGTGACACTATACATGTAGAGGAACAAGGATTAGAATTCTGGCAAATTCTTATAAGAACCCAAGAGAAAAACAACAACAAAATCACACCGAACTGAAAACCCACAGATTTTTTTTTGGACCCATTAGAGAACTAAAGTTGCAGGTAACCAACATCTGAGATCTGGAGATACATGTTAATCCAGAGAGTCATAGCCAAGATCTTGCCTAGAACAGAAGCTGTTAGATCCATAAACTAGTAGGGACACTTAAATGGTAAATTTGTTGAATTGCTAGAGACTGAGTATGGACAAATTTGAGAGAGAGAATTCTTGGGGACTGATGTTTTAGGGGGGCATAACTCCAGGAAACCCACTAGGTTCTTATGGTGAAGAGTTGAGGAAGGTTCTCTCTTGGCTGCCATGGAACAGTAAAATTTCTGAGATTGTGAATTTCAAAAGATGGTTTTATTTTACCCTCAAATTAGAATGCTTCCTTGGATAGGCATAGAATACTTACCTGATTCAAATTTAATTTCCTAATATGCTAGATTCTGATTGGGTTTGGCCATCAGCAATACTGAAGGAAAATACAGAGGCGGGGAAGAAGATGAGAAGCATGTATTCCCATGTTCAGTAGGCAGAAAAATAGCCCCTAAAAGATGTCCACACTCTAATCCCTGATAGCTGTGACTATGTTACCTTAAATGGTAAAATACACTTTGCCTTCTAAGGTTAAGGGCCTAGAGATGGGAAGAGTATCCTGGCTTATCATGGTGAGCTCAAGGTAATCACATGAATCTTTAAAAGGGAAAAACTTTCCTGGTAGGGATTCCTCTGTTTTAAATGTGACAATGGAGAAAGGATCAGAGATGTGACACCACTGGCTTTGAAGATGGAAGAGGTAGCCACAAGCCAAGGAAGGTAGGTCTAGAAGTTAGAAACAACAAGAAAATAGATTTTTCCCTAGAGCCTCCAGAAGATGCTCAACATTAGGAACATGTAAATTAAAACCAAATGATACTAGCAAACAAACTCCAAAACATAAAAAAAAAAATATGCACCATGACTAAATGGGATTTATCCCAAGAATGCAAGGTTGGTTCAAAATATGAAAATCAATCAATGTAATATACCATACTAGTAGAATAAATAACAACAAATACATGATTATCTCAGTAGACACAGAAAATGCATTTGATAGAACTCTTCAATCAGATAAGGGACATCTACAAAAAATCCATAGCTAACATTACGCATAATGGTGAAAGACTGAATGTTTTTTCTCTAATATGAGGAACAAGACAAGGATGTCCACTCTTGACACTTCCATTCAACTGTACTGAAGGTACAGTTGTACTGAAGGTTTTCACCAGGTCAATTAGGCAAAAAGAAGAAATTAGACATAAAACTACAAAATCTGATTGTAAGAAATTAAAGAAAACCTAAATAAATGTAAAGTCATTTGAAGTTCTTGGATTGGAAGACTTAAAATTGTTAAGATGGTAATACTCCCCACTTTGTTCTACAGATTCCTGTCAAAATCCCAGATCACTCTTTTTTTTCAGAAATTGACAATCTGATCCTAACATTTGTATGGAAATTCAATGGCTCCAGAATAGCCAAAACAATATTGAAAAGAAAAGAACAAAGTTGGAAGACTCACATTTCTAATCTTGAGACTTAACTACACATCAACAGTAATTAAGTCTATGTAGTATTGGCATAAGTATACATTATATAGGGCAATGGAATAGAATCAAGAATCCAGAAATAAACCCATGCATTTATGGTCAATGGTTTTTCAATGAGAGTGAGAAAACAATTCAAATTCAATGGAGCAAGAATAGTCTTTTTAACAAATGTTCCTGAGACAACTAGATATTCACACGCAAAGGAATGAAGTTGGAGATGCCCCCACCTCATATACAAAAAAATAACTGAAAATGGATCAAAGACCTAAAAGTAAGAGCTAAAACTATAAAACTCTAAGCAAAACCATACATATAAATCTTCACGACTTCAAATTCTGCAGTTGTTCTTAGCTAGGAGACCAAAAACGATCAAAGACTTTGACTTGATAAAAATGTAAGACTTTCGTGTTTTAAACGAGGGCACTATTAAGAAATGGAAAGATCTAGCCACAGGATGGGAGGTAGTGCTTGCAAATCATATAAATTATAATGATCAAAAATTCAATATATATAAATAACTCTTAAAACTCAGCAATAAAAAGACAGATAACTCAATTAAAAATGCACAAAAGATTTGAATAGATATTTCTCCAAATAAGAGATACAAATTGCCAGGGAACACATGAAAAAATACTCAACTTCATTAGTTATTGGGGAAATGTAAATCAGAACCACAATGAGATACCATTTCATATCTACTAAGATGGCTATTAAAAAAGACAATAACAATGTTGGTGAGCAAGTGGAGAAATTAGAACCCTCATACACAGGTGGTAAGATTATAAAATGACATTTTTCCATTTAGCAGTTGAAAACCCTTTGGCAGTTTCCCAAAAAGTTAGACATAGAGCTACTATATGACCCATCAGTTCTACTCATAGGTACATAAAAAAGAGAATTGAAATGTATGTCCACACAAAAACTTGTACACAAATGTTTAAAAGAGCATTGTTGATAATAGCCAAAGAGTGGAAACCCAAAGGTTTATCAACAAAATGTGGTAAACAAAATGTTATATAACCATTACAATGGAGTATTATTCAGCCAAAAAATGTGGATGAATTACGAATACATACTACAATATGGGTGAACGTCAATACGGTAAGTGAAAGAAGTCAGGTACAAAAAGCACATATTATGGGATTCCATTTACATAAAATGTTCAGAATAGGCACTCCATAGGGACAGAAAGTAGGTTAGTGTTTGCTAGGGACTGGGAGAAGGGAGGAATGAGAAGTGACTGCTAATGGTTACAGGGTTTTGTTTTGTGTGTTAAGTTGTCAACCATCACTGTTATCTAATTCCAAAATATTGTAATTAAAATTGTCTATTAAAAATAGATTTTATGTAAGAACTGAATTCAATTCTTAAAAATAGGTAACCTGATTAACACACTATTTCTTAAGAAATTCTGCACTACCACAAATATTTATTACCTACTATGTGCCAAGTATTGTAACAGTCACTTAAATTTTTAAAAAATCTGAAAGTAATTTCCCCTAATTTCTTGTTCCTTAAGAAGTTTGGTCATTGTTCTTTTTAAGGACTACAACAACATAAGTTAGTCAAAGATTAATATCTGTACCAGATAGAGAAATAAGTAAATCACGGAAATAAAAATAAATCATTTGTTATTCATCAGATTTAACAAATATTCATTCAGTATTAATAAACCAGACAATTTTCAAGGTGCTAGATGTATAGCTATAACCAGAAGGAACTTGGAATACTGCTTTCATTAATTTACATTATGGTAAATTTCTTGCAAATACAAATGTGTCACCATGAAATTTCAATCTAATGCTAATATGTCTGTACATGTCTTTAAAACTGATATTCCAGGTATTAGTTTATTTAGATATATGGTCTTATGCTTGGTACATTAAAAAAAAAAAAACTTTAAAAATTTAGTTATATATCAAGATTTAGAACTCTTTATCTCAATGATGCAGATAAGAAATGGACTTTAGCCATAAAGAAATTATTACTTTTATTTGTATATCAACCGTTCCCCATATGGTCTTCTCTTACAGACCCTATAATATAGAATTGTAGATATGGGTTTACAAATATTTCTTCCCTAGGAGACACTGGGCTCCTTTCTAAGTGAATTCTCTGGCACACCAAGCTTGAAGAGATGACCAACATGTTTTTCAAGAAGCTTAGCAATGTTGGATATCAGAAAAGGAAAGGACTCTGAAGGCATATCTAGATAGATAAATCATATTTTAGTTAGAATTATTGTTTAAATTCCACATGGGATTTAGTGAACATGAGGGTGAGTAATATTTACTTAAAAGCAAAGTGAGAGATTTTATGTAATTATGTATCCGGAATGCCAAGCATGAGACCTGATACTCAGTAGACACATTAATGGCAGCTTTTACTCATGGTTGAAAATAAACTAGACTATATTTTACATATATATATATATATTTTACATATCAACTTCAATTCATTGACTGAATTCAAATCGATTTTAACTGAAACAAAACTTCTTACATGACAATTTACACTAAGACTATACAGAGCAGTTTATTAGTTTAAATAATTTAATATGCTAAATTTTCCATAAATAGGGTTTTCCATTCTAGATCACTTTTTTAAAAATGCCTTTTCTAGATCACTTTTTTTTTTAACATCTTTATTGGAGTATAATTGCTTTACAATGATGTGTTAGTTTCTGCTTCACAACAAAGTGAATCAGTTATACATATACATATGTCTCCATATCTCTTCCCTCTTGCATCTCCCTCCCTGCCACCCTCTCTATCCCACCTCTCTAGGTGGTCACAAAGCACCAAGCTGATCTCCCTGTGCTATGCGGCTGCTTCCCACTAGCTACCTATTTTACATTTGGTAGTGTATATATGTCCATGCCACTCTCTCACTTTGTCCCAGCTTACCCTTCCCCCTCCTCTAGATCACTTTTTAAAAAATGTTTTTTCTCTCTTTTAAATATAGATTATTTTTCTATTCTAAATATAGATTAAATATAATTACAGTATAATGAATGCTATAAAATGAAATTTTCTGGGGTGTTTCTTTAGATGTTTGGTTGCATTAAAAACAACAAATAGCTATTCAACACTCTTTTTTTACAAGGCACTATAGAAAAACAGTAAAGAGAATTCACTGTTATATTAATAACATGGCCTTAGAATGAAAGCCCTAGGAGTAAAAATGCATGTCTAGAACAATAACTTGTACAATTTGCATTTACAAAATGGGAAAATAATGATATAGTAAGGCCATAACCTCTTAGGTTAATGAAAGAATGATTTGTTTCATTTAGATATTTACAGATTTATTTCTGAAGTTGTGATCGCTCTTAGCTTTTCTTGTGTCCATGGTTGACTTCATTTAAAGGTGCTGTATATTTACATCCAAAAATGACAACAAGCTAGTATCTCCAATAGAATCTAACAACAAAAGACAAGGGAAGAAGTCAAAAGATAGAGATTTTGGAAGACAAATTGAGCTTAACATAAACAAGAAGGTTTATGTAAGCTGAAAAGAGAAAATTGTGCTGACGTTAATCAAACTTTTAAATTGTCTTGTTTTTGTGATTGGGTACCTGGAATGAATAACATGCCATGCCAATGTTTTTACAAAATTCACCTTCCTTCTGAATGTTGTCAGAATTCTTTTAACTCATCTGTTTACAATTCATGACTTTAAAGCCATAAACCGTTCTTCAACCACTGGGGAACTCTTTTTCAAAAACAATATGATTCATAAAAATTACATCCATTTACTAAGAAGATACATTTTTCTCTATTTTGTTCTATTTTATACAATTAATAGATAATGGGGAGAAAACTTTGCTTAAATTATTTATTAGCCTTGAACACACTTGTCTACTATAGACAAAGACCTATTTGAATATGGTCTGAGTTTGGTTTTTGAGGGAGCTAATACCTTGTAACAAAAAACCATGGGATGTGCCAAAGTCAAATAGATATTGCCAGAATCTCATCTTCAATTTTAAATTTATGTATTTGTGGTGACGTTCAACTTGAGCTCATTCAAAATTCTTTTTTCAGAATATGTTGATCAGATTGAATAAACTTGGGCCAAAGTTTTTGTTTGTTTGTTTGTTTGACTTTTGGTTTTGGGGTTTTGTTTTAGTAAGTAACAATAGTTGCTTGATGTTTCAAGTTATGTGTGGTCAACACACAGACTATTCTAAGCATGGATTATTTAATTCCATCAATTTAAGAATTCATGTGGATTATGTTATAGTCACTTAAAATGGGAAGATGGGATATGATTCACTATTTTTATCATATATGGTCTTATGTGATTCTCTTATTTCTGCTACACATATTTTACTATATTATTTTAAAATAATTACAAATTCCAAATAATGAATCTTATACTCACAAAAGATAGTTGAT
Source organism: Eschrichtius robustus (assembly GCF_028021215.1). NCBI lineage: Eukaryota > Metazoa > Chordata > Mammalia > Artiodactyla > Eschrichtiidae > Eschrichtius > Eschrichtius robustus. The sequence goes on along the minus strand of NC_090832.1, from coordinate 64,141,562 downwards.
TAAGTGTAATGGTAGTAGTATTAAAATTCCTGGAAAAGCTCTTAAGTGCTTTTAACAATTTAATTCTTAGAAAAGGTCTTAAAGACATCTTGGTCCTCAAAATATAATCTAGCATTATTCCATTAGTCTACTTTGGTCAGGGATTACTTCAGCCACAAAACGTTTACATTTATCTGGGTGCAAATAGCTAGAGTTAAAGAATAGAAAATGAATCAAATAGACTTTGATACATTTGGTAGATAAATTTGCAGAAACAGGAATGTGGTTTTTTTGAACTATAAATTGAAAGGGGAGTGTTAGATCAACACCTGTCAGCATCACCTTCCTTGGTGTCTCAGGGACTTTTCCCTCCTGATGAGCTGCAGTAAATAAATGTGCAAATCAATATTTAATTTATTTTCTATTTTGTTGATTGCTACATACTCTAAAACACTGTCATTAATAGTAAAAATATTACTTTAAAAATAATTGTGAGGATATTTATTACTTAAATTATCGTATGTAAGCAGCCTAATAAAATTATTAACATAGTCCCCTAAGGCAGCCTTCATCATCTTTTTGCTATGTATTCACTTGCTATGCCATCAGTTAAGTGTGAATGGAAATTAGAAATATTTTAAGTTAATTGAGCAAAAATTACTTTGAATGCTTACTGATTTTCTGCTCTGAGATATATAGATGTTATCAACTTTTCAATGTAAAAGTACTTTGACAGTATCTTACATTGCTGTTATAATTAACAGCGTTTATAGAAGCACAAGGTGTAAAAAGTACATTTTCTACATACTTAAACATAACATCATCTGTAATTGCTTACTTCTTTAGATGAATCCAAATCAGGAAAGAAGAAATATTCAGCAACTCCCCTCTAAGCTTTTTATTGTGAACCCCAAACAGAAAGATAAATAGGTGTTCTTTAGCATCCAGTTATCCTAAATAGCTTAGGTAAATGTCTTTTTAATGCATTAAACATCTCATTTGAGCCCTTTCTTAAATCCGTGGCTTATTTTACCTTTCCATACCTATTGCCCTTTTGTCCTTTTCCACTATTTGTCTTAAGTCTTTGTTTTCCTCCTGACTGCTCTAACATTCTCCCTATGGGACCCCAAATTATTCTGGGACCTTGTATGTCCTGTTCCTGACAAGAGAAACCCAGCAAAGGTGCATCAACTTGATAAAGGAACCTACAATTTTGTTAGTTATGTTACTACTCTAATTCCATTACACTTTAATCTTATGAGTGTACTTCGCCCACTTAGGATTGTATTCTACGTACAGACTGTGAGAAAAAGGAAAATAATTAGGTCATATATGATGGTACTATGAAAACTATCCTGCAAAATTCTGAAACTCGCTAGTTTATATGAGCCAGCTCTTTTTGACAAGAAAATAATTCTGATTTTCCATAGATTTGTAATATATCATGACTTCAAATAATTTAAAAATGAAATTAGTTTATAACAGATTGTGTCTCTTTGATTTACAATAAGGTATCTAGCTTTCAAACATGAGCCATTCATCTCCAGTCTTGAAAAATGGGTTAAAACAGATTACACTCAACCAAAGTTAATTGTTTAGTCATATCCTGTAATGGGTTGAATAGTATCCTCCAAAAATCATGTCCACCGAGAACCTCAGAACGTATCATTGTTTGGAAATAGGGTCTTTGAAGATGTAATTAAATTAAAGTGTAGTCATATTGGATTAGTTTGGGCTCTAAATTCAATGACTGGTGTCCTTAAAAGAAGAGAGAACACAGTGACATATACACACAAAGAAGAGGCCATGTGAAGACAGAGGCAGAGTTGGAGTTATGCTGCCACAAACCAAGGAATGCCTGGGGTTACCAGAAGCTAGGAAAGGCAAAAAAATAAAAATAAAAAAAGGGGGGGTCCTTCCCAGAAGCCTTTAGATGGAGCATGGTCTTGGTGACATGGACTTGATATTGGACTTCTAGTCTCCAGAATTGTGAGAATAAATTTATGTTTTTTTAATCCATTGAGTTTGGGGTCATTTGTTATTGCAGCCCTAAGAAACATACTCATAAGATCTAGCATATCTAGCTTAAGGGGTCAAATTAATACAAAAATGAAAAAAATGTGTATTGAAAGAATTATTTATCAGAAACCTGAATGGTGCATTTGGGAAGTAAATTCATGTTAAGCCAGAAAATTATTACTATTTGTATAAGGATAATAGTTTGAAAAAAAGAAAAACATACAAATATAGTGTGAAAAAAACCAAGTTGAGTTTGATTCAGTATAAGTATTGACACAACTTTGATTTCTTCAAACTCAAATGAACTATCTAGTTAGATATTTCAATACATTTCATGTATTTAAAAATCTTTCAGAAAACATAGTGGTTTTGTCTGGATGATTTTAAGATTTAGTTTTATTTTATTTTTATTTTTATTTTAACTATTGTTTGGCAGTTTTACTATGATGTTTCAAGGTGTAGTTTTCTTTTGTCTACCTGGGGATTCCTAGAAATACTTGGACATATTTTTTAAAATTTTTTATTTTATATTGGAGCATAGTTGATTAACAATGTTGTGTTAGTTTCAAGTGTACAGCAAAGTGATTCAGTTATACATATACATGTATCTATGTCTTTTGTTGCTATTGGAAATTCCTGACCAGCATATCTTCAAACATTGCTTTTTCCTTGTTCCCCATATCTTGTCTGACATTGCAATCAGATACAAATTATATGATTTTATCATGTCCCATATAAGCTCCCCACATTCTGTTTTACATCTTTCATCCTTGTCCTCTCTTCATGCTTTGACCTAGATATTTTCCACTGCACTATTTTTCAGTTCACTGATCCTATCTCATGCTCTTTCTAATGTGATGTTAAATCTTTTATGTTCTTAATTTCCATTAATGTATTTCAAACATAAACTTTTTAAGTGTATAAGTTTTCTATTAAATTCTTCATTGAACATTTATTTTCATTAGCATTATCACAGTTATTTTAAGACTGTGACACAAAACTCCCCTTTTTTGATTATTTATGGGTCTGGTTCTATTTTCTATTTTTAATATCTTGAATTTTATTAATTGATACTGTCTCTTGTCAGACCTAGCAATTTTTTATTTGCTACTGACCTTTGTGTATACAAATTGTGTTGAGGCTGTGAAAAATATTTTATATTTCTACGTAAATTATTTACTTTTCTTCTGGCAGGCAGCTTGGGTATAGGCATATCACACTGATTTAATCAGACATTATGGTGATTTTTTGGTGTATTTTAGTGTTTGTGAGGCTGGCCTATTTCTGATTTGCTCTGATTCTCAGGGTGTTATATTTTAGGGATCTTAAATAAAAGCCTGGGCTATTTACTTAGTTTCTTGGTGGGCTCTGAAATCCAATTTTTGTCTTCTTAATATTATAAAACTGCCAAATGCTCTGGATAGTTATTTAGCCTCTCTCAAATGTCATTTTCACATGGGTACTTGACCCCTTGCCCTGTACAGGTAAATTTGGAGATTCACTTCTTAGCATTTCCTTTTCTATGAGATCATGGTCCCTCAAGTTTTGGCTTACCTTGATTAGTCAGATGTTCTTTTGTAATTTCATAGAGCTTTTAGCTATTTTTATTTAGGGAGATTTGTCTGATACAAGGTACTTTTACATATCTGGAAGCAGAAGTCACATTAAGAAGATGAAAATCCAGTCTAAGAATAAAGTGAAATTTTTTTTATGAATTCTTTAAAAAATAAAAAAAAATGTTTTTAAGAAAAGCTGCAATTAATCTGTGACTAACCATATGCACACACTCATCAGAAATTAGACCTCTTATCATTAAATAAGAGAGATATCACTGTCTCTGCTAAACTGAAAGAAAGACTTTTACAAAAAAGATTCTCTTGGCTTCTGTTTTTGATCTCATGATGAAAGGAATCACATACCAGTCATGAGGCTGACTTCTTTTTATTGGGAAATATGGTCACCAATTAGAAAAGTCACCTTTATCATATACAAATTTTCCCTACATACCTAGATTTTTTATACTGTCTCTATCTTAATTGTCCAATGATTAAAATTGTCTGTTTGAACACAAATACCATGATACCATGCTCTTTTAAAATAAGCTTCCAATTTAATTCTTAGAAATGAATGCAAAGATAACATACATACCTCCAAATTATGTACAGTGAAATGTAAGTCTTCTACTGCCCCCTCTGCACTAAGTGTGTGTATTGTCAACTATATTTACCAATTTATATGTAGCCCCTGGAGATAATATATACATATACATATAACTGGTATGTGTGTTTGTATACATAGAAATATAGAAAAACCTTGTGTTTTTTACTAATTAATATACTATACTCAACTATTCATTGCTTTTTCATTTAAGAATGAACAATAATTATTATATTATTATTTTCAAAACTTGCATAAAACTTGTGTCACAGTCACTGTTCAAATAACTTTGCATGTATTAATTCTTTTATGTTTTGCTCTGATTTTAAGTCTTTATTTTTTTTTTTACAGCAGTTTTATGTTTACAACAAAACGGAGAGAGGTATAGAGATTATCTATATACCTTATGCCACAACACATGTATAGCCTTCCCCATTATCAGCATCATTCACCAGAACGAGACTTTTTTTTTTATCAAAGAATAAACCTACATTGACACATCATAATCACTCAAAGTCCATAGTTTACATTACGGTTCACTCTTGGTGGTGTATATTCTGTGGATTTGGACAAACGATTAATGATGTGTATCCACTATTATGGTGTCATACAAAGTATTTTCACTGCCCTATAAATCATCTGTGCTGTGTCTATTTATCCTTTTTTCTATCCCCAAAGCCCTGGAAACCAACAATGTTTTTCTGTCTCCACAGTTTTGCCTTTTTCATGTAGTTGGATTCATACAGTATTTAGCCTTTTCAGATTAGCTTCTTTTACTTAATAATGTGCATTCAGGTTTCCTCCATGTCTATTAATGACTTGATCACTCATTTCTTTTTAGCACTGAAAAATATTTTGTCGTCTGAATGTACCACAGTTTATGTAACCAATCTCCTACTGAAAAACATCTTGATCACTTCCAAGTTTTAGCAATTATGAATAGAGCTACCATAAACTTTTGTGTGCAGGTTTCTACAGGGACATAAGTTTTCAACTTCTTTGGCTAAATGCCAAGAAGCACAGTTGCTGGATCATAGAGCAGAAGTTTATTCAGTTTTATAAGAAACTGTCAGTGTGTCTTCTAATGTAACTCTATCATTTTGAATTCCCACCAGCCATGAATGAGAGTTCCTGTTGTTCCACATCTTCATCAGCATTTGATGTTGTCAGTGTCCTAGATTGGCCATTCTAATAAGTGTATAGTGGTATCTCACTGTTGTTTTAATTTGCATTTCCTAGATGACAAGTGACATGAAGTGTATTAATTATTTTTAACATCACAAAAACCCTCTGAGGTAATCATATAATTTTCTCCACGTAATAAAAGAGAAAACTGAGGCACAGAGTGTTGAGGTAACCAGCCAAAGATTAAACAGTTTAGTGGGTGGTAGAGGCAGAATTTAAATCTATGAAATTTAGTTCTAGTGTCTGTGCTTATAACTACAACCATGTAAACTTGAAGATTGTTCCAATTAATTATTAATTTAGTAATAAATTGAACATTTATTCCATTTAAATATAAATACATTTAGTCAATAATAATGTGATATTTCTGTATGGTGACAGATGGTAATTAGACTTATCATTGGTGATAATTTTGAAATGTATAGAAATACCAAATTACTGTGTTGTACACCATGAACTAACATAATGTTGTAGGTCAATTATACTTCAAAAACAAACAAACATGAGAGACCTTCAAGTGGCAGAGGAGTAAGACGTGGAGATGACCTTCCTCCCCAAAAATACATCAGAAATACATCTACATGCGGAACAACTCCTACAGAACACGTACTGAATGCTGGCAGAAGACCTCAGACTTCCCAAAAGGCAAGAAACTCCCCCACGTACCTGGGTATGGTAAAAGAAAAAAGAAAAAAACAGAGACAAAAGAATAGGGATGAGACTGGCACCACTGGGAGGGAGCAGTGAAGGAGGAACATTTTCCACACACTAGGAAGCCTCTTCATGGGTGGCAGCATGGGGAAGCTTTGGAGCCACAGAGGAGAGCACAGCAACAGGGGTGCAGAGGGCAAAGTGGAGAGATTCCCGCACAGAGGATCAGTGCCGACCAGCACTCACCAGCCCGAGAGGCTTGTCTGCTCACCTGTCAGGGCGGGTGGGCACTGGGAGCTGAGGCTCGGGCTTCAGCGGTCAGATCCCAGGGAAAGGACTGGGGTTGGCCGTGTGAACACAGGCTAAAGGGCGCTAGTGCGCCACAGCTAGCCGGGAGGGAGTCCGGGAAAAAGTCTGGACCTGCCTAAGAAGCAAGAGACCATTGTTTCAGGGTGCGCGAGGAGAAGGGATTCAGAGCACTGCCTAAACCAGCTCCAGAGACAGGCACGAGCCACGGCTACCAGCACAGACACCAGAGATGGGCATGAGACGCTAAGGCTGCTACTGCAGCCACCAAGAAGCCTGTGTGCAAGCACAGGTCACTATCCACACCTCCCCTCCCGGGAGGCTGTGCAGCGTGCCACTGCCAGGGTCCCGTGATCCAGGGATAACTTCCCCGGGAGAACACACAGCGCGCCTCAGGCTGTTGTAACGTCACACTGGCCTCTGCCACTGCAGGCTCACCCTGCATTCCGTACCCCCTCCCTCGCCCCAGCCTGAGTGAGCCAGAGCCCACTAATCAGCAGCTACTTTAACCCCATCCTGTCTGAGCGAAGAACAGATGCCCTCAGGTGACCTACACACAGAGGTGGGGCCAAATCCAAAGTTGAACCCCAGGAGCTGTGCGAACAAACAAGAGAAATGGAAATCTCTCCATGCAGCCTCAGGAGCAGCGGATTAAATCTCCACAATCAACTTGATGTGCCCTGCATCTGTGGAATACCTGAATAGAAAACGAATCATCCCAAAACTGAGGCAGTGGACTTTGGGAGCAACTGTAGACGTGGGGTTTGCTTTCTGCATCTATTTTGTTTCTGGTTGTATGTTTATCTTAGTTTAGTATTTAGTTTATTATCATTGGTAGATTTGTTTATTGATTTGGTTACTCTCTTCCTTTTTTTATATATATATATATATATATATTTTTGGCTTTTTCTCTTTTTGTGAGTGTGTATGTGTATGCTTCTTTGTATGATTTTGTTTGGATAGCTTTGCTTTTACCGTTTGTCCTACGGTTCTGTCTGTCCGTTGGTTTGGTTGCTCCCTTCTTTCTTTCTTTCTTTCTTATGTTTTTTTTCTTTTTTTATTACTTTAAAATTTTTTTTATTTTTAATAATTTTTTTATTTTTTATTTTAAAACCTTTATTTTATTATTTTTCTTTCTTTCCTTCTTTCCTTCTTTCTTTCTTTCTTTTTTTCTTTCTTTCTTTCTCTCTTCCTTTCTTTCTCTTTCTTCCTTCCTTCCTTCCTTCCTTTCTTTCTTTCTTTCTTTCCTTTCTTTCTTCTTTCAACTTTTCTTCTGAGCCATGTGGTTGACAGGGTCTTGGTGCTCTGGCTGAGTGTCAGGCCTGTGCCTCTGAGGTGGGAGAGACAAGTTCAGGACATTGGTCCACCAGAGACCTCCTGGCTCCACGTAATATCAAATGGAGAAAGCTCTCCCAGAGTCTCCATCTCAATGCTAAGACCCAGCTCCACTCAACAACCAACAAGCTACAGTGCTAGACACCCTATGATAAAAAATAAGCAAGATAGGAACACAACCCCACCCATTAGCAGAGAGGCTGCCTAAAATCATAATAAGGTCACAGACTCCCCAAAACACACCACCGGACACAGTCCTGCCCACCAGAAAGACAAGATCCAGCCTCATCCACCAGAACACAGGCACCAGTCCTCTCCACCAGGAAGCCTACACAACCCACTGAACCAACCTTAGCCATTGGGGGCAGACACCAAAAAGAATGGGAACTGCGAACCTGCAGCCTGCGAAAAGGAGACCCCAAACACAGTAAGGTAAGAAAGAGGAGAAGACAGAGAAACACACAGCAGATGAAAGAGCAAGGTAAAAATCCACCAGACCAAACAAATGAAGAGGAAATAAGCAGTCTGCCTGAAAAAGAATTCAGAGTAATGACAGTAAAGATGATGCAAAATCTTGGAAATAGAATGGAGAAAATACAAGAAACGTTTCACAAGGACTTAGAAGAACTAAAGAGCAAACAAACAATGGTGAACAACACAATAAATGAAATTAAAAACTCTCTAGAAGGAATCAATAGCAGAATAACTGAGGCAGAAGAACGGATAAGTGACCTGGAAGATAAAATAGTGGAAATAACTACTACAGAGCAGAATAAAGAAAAAAGAATGAAAATTATTGAGGAAAGTCTCAGAGACCTCTGGGACAACATTAAATGCACCAACATTCGAATTATAAGGGTCCCAGAAGAACAAGAGAAAAAGAAAGGGACTGAGAAAATATTTGAAGAGATTATAGTTCAAAGCTTCCCTAATATGGGAAAGGTAATAGTCAATCAAGTCCAGGAAGTGCAGAGAGTCCCATACAGGATAAATCTAAGGAGAAACATGCCAAGACACATATGAATTAAACTATCAAAAATTAAATGCAAAGAAAAAATATTAAAAGCATAAAGGGAAAAAAAACAAATAACATACAAGGGAATCCCCATGAGGTTAACAGCTGATCTTTCAGCAGAAACTCTGCAAGCCAGAAGGGAGTGGCAGGACATATTTAAAGTGATGAAAGCGAAAAACCTACAACCAAGATTTCTCTACCCAGCAAAGATGTCATTCAGATGCTATGGAGAAATTAAAACCTTTACTGACAAGCAGAAACTAAGAGAATTCAGGACCACAAATGCTTTAGGAAACCAACTTTACAACAAATGCTAAAGGAACTTCTCTAGGCAGGAAACACAAGAGAAGGCAAAGACCTACAATAACAAACCCAAAACAAATAAGAAAATGGTAAAAGGAACATACATATCGATAACTACCTTAAATGTAAATGGATTAAATGCTCCAACCAAAAGACATAGACTGGCTGAAGGGATACAAAAACAAGACCCGTATATATGCTGTCTACAAGAGATCCACTTCAGACCTAGGCACACATACAGGCTGAAAGTGGGGGGATGGAAAAAGATATTCCATGCAAATGGAAATCAAAAGAAACCTGGAGTAGCAATTCTCATATGAGACAAAGTAGACTTTAAAACAAAGACTATTACAAGAGACAAAGAAGGACACTACATAATGATCAAGGGATCAATCCAAGAAGAAGATATAACAAGTGTAAATATTTATGCACCCAACATAGGAGCACCTCAATATATAAGCCAATGCTAACAGCCATAAAAGGGGAAATTGACAGTAACACAATCACAGTAGGGGACTTTAACACCCCACTTTCACCAATGGACACATCAACAAAAATGAAAATACATAAGGAAACACAAGCTTTAAATGATACATTAAACAAGATGGACTTAATTGATATTTATAAGACATTCCATCCAAAAACAACAGAATACACTCTCTTCTCAAGTTCTCATGGAACATTATCCAGGATAGATCATATCTTGGGTCACAAATCAAGCCTTGGTAAACTTCAGAAAATTGAAATCGTATCAAGTATCTTTTCTGACCACAACGCTATGAGACTGGATAACAATAACAGGAAAAAATCTGTAAAAAATACAAACAGATGGAGGCTAAACAATACTCTACTTAATAACCAAGAGATCACTGAAGAAATCAAAGAGGAAATTAAAAAATGCCTAGAAACAAATGACAATGAAAACACGACGACCCAAAACCTATGGGATGCCGCAAAAGCAGTTCTAAGAGGGAAGTTTATAGCAATACAATCCTACCTCAAGAAACAAGAAACATCTCAAATAAACAACCTAACGTTACACCTAAAGCAATTAGAGAAAGAGGACAAAAAAACCCCCAAGGTTAGCTGAGGAAAGAAATCGTAAAGATCAGATCAGAAATAAATGAAAAAGAAATGCAGGAAACGATAACAAAGATCAATGACACTAAAAGGTGTTCTATGAGAAGATAAACAAAATTGATAAACCAATAGCCAGACTCATCAAGAAAAAAAGCAAGAGTACTCAAATCAATAGAATTAGAAATGAAAATGGAGAAATAACAAATGACACTGCAGAAATACAAAGGATCATGAGAGATTGCTACAAGCAACTATATGCCAATAAAATGGACAACCTGGAAAAAATGGACAAATTCTTAGAAAAGCATAACCTTCTGAGACTGAACCAGGGAGAAATAGAAAATATAAACAGATCAATCACAAGCACTGAAATTGAAACTGTGATTAAAAATCTTCCAAGAAACAAAAGCCCAGGACCAGATGGCTTCATAGGCGAATTCTATCAAACATTTAGAGAAGAGCTAACACCTATCCTTCTCAAACGCTTCCAAAATATAGCAGAGGGAGGAACACTCCCAAACTCATTCTACGAGCCCACCATCACCCTGATAGCAAAACCAGACAAAGATGTCACAAAGAAAGAAAACTACAGGCCAATATCACTGATGAACATAGATGCAAAAATCTTCAACAAAATACTAGCAAACAGAATCCAACAGCACATTAAAAGGATCATACACCATGATCAAGTGTGGTTTATCCCAGGAAAGGAAGGATTCTTCAATATATGCAAATAATTCAATGTGATAAACCATATTAACAAATTGAAGGAGAAAAACCATATGGTCATCTCAAAAGATGCAGAAAAACTTTTGACAAAATTCAAAACCCATTTATGATAAAAACCCTCAAGAAAGTAGGCACAGATGAAACTTACCTAAACATAATAAAGGCCATATATGACAAACCCACAGCCAACATCGTTCTCAATGGTAAAAAGGTGAAACCCTTTCCACTAAGATCAGGATCCAGGAACAAGACAAGGTTGCCCACTCTCACCACTATCATTCAACATAGTTTTGGAAGTTTTAGCCACAGCAATCAGAGAAGAAAAAGAAATAGAAGGAATCCAAATCGGAAAAGAAGTAAAGCTGTCACTATTTGCAGAAGACATGATACTATGCATAGAGAATCCTAAAGATGCTACCAGAAAACTATTAGAGCTAATCAATGAATTTGGTAAAGTAGCAGGATACAATATTAATGCATAGAAATCTCTTGCATTCCTATACACTAATGATGAAAAATCTGAAAGAGAACTTAAGGAAATACTCCTATTTACCACTGCAACAAAAAGAATAAAATACCTAGGAATAAACCTACCTAAGGAGACAAAAGACCAGTATGCAGAAAACTATAAGACACTGATGAAAGAAATTAAAGATGATACAAACAGATGGAGAGATATACCATGTTCTTGGACTGGAAGAATCAACCTTGGGAGAATGACTACCCAAAGCAATCTACACATTCAATGCAATCCCTATCAAACTACCAATGGCATTTTTCACAGAACTAGAACAAAAAATTTCACAATTTACATGGAAACACAAAAGACCCCAAATAGCCAAAGCAGTCTTGAGAAAGAAAAATGGAGCTGGAGGAATCAGGCTCTCAGACTTCAGACTATACTACAAAGCTACAGTAATCAAGACAGTATGGTACTGGCACAAAAACAGAAATATAGATCAATGGAACAGGATAGAATGCCCAGAGATAAACCCACATACATATGGTCACCTTTTTTTTTTTTTGATAAAGGAAGCAAGAATATACAATAGAGAAAAGGCAACCTCTTCAATAAGTAGTGCTGGAAAAAGTGGACAGTTACTTGTAAAACAATGAAATTAGAACACTCCCTAACACCATACACAAAAATAAACTCAAAATGGATTAAAGACCTAAATGTAAGGCCAGACACTATAAAACTCTTAGAGGAAAACATAGGCAGAACACTCTGTGACATAAATCACAACAAATCCTTTTTGACCCACCTCCTAGAAAAATGGAAATAAAAACAAAAATAAACAAATGGGACCTAATGAAACTTAAAAGCTTTTGCACAGCAAAGGAAACCATAAACAAGATGAAAAGACAGCCCTCAGAATGGGAGAAAGTATTTGCAAATGAAGCAACTGACAAAAGATTAATCTCCAAAATTTACAAGCAGCTCGTGCAGTTCAATATCAAAAAAACAAACTACCCAATCCAAAAATGGGTAGAGGACCTAAATAGACATTTCCCCAAAGAAGATATACAGATTGCCAACAGACACAAGAAAGGATGCTCAACATCACTAAATATTAGAGGAATGCAAATCAAAACTACAATGAAGTATCACCTCACACCGGTCAGAATGGCCATCATCAAAAAATCTACAAACAATAAATGCTGGAGTGGGTGTGGAGAAAAGGGAACCCTCCTGCACTGTTGGTTGGAATGTAAAGTGATACAGCCACTATGGAGAACAGTATGGATGTTCCTTAAAAATTGAAAATAGAACTACCATACAACCCAGCAATCGCACTACTGGGCATATACCATGAGAAAACCATAATTCAAAAAGAGTCATGCACCACAATGTTCATTGCAGCTCTATTTACAATAACAAGGACATGGAAGCAACCTAAGTGTCCATCGACAGATGAATGGATAAAGAAGATGTGGCACATATACACAATGGGATATTACTGAGCCATAAAAAAAAATGAAATTGCATTATTTCTAGTGAGGTGGATGGACCTAGAATCTGTCACAGTGAAGTAAGTCAGAAAGAGAAAAACACTGTATGCTAAGACATCTATATGGAATCTAAAAAAATGGTCCTGAAGAACCTAGGGCAGGACAGGAATAAAGACGCAGATGTAGAGAATAGAATTGAGGACACAGGGAGGGGGAAGGGTCAGCTGGGACGAAGTGAGAGAGTGGCAGGGATATATATACACTACCAAATGTAAGATAGATAGCTAGTAGGAAGCAGCCACATAGTACAGGGTGATCAGCTCGGTGCTTTGTGACCACATAGAGGGGTGGAATAGGGAAGGTGGGAGGGAGATGTAAGAGGGAGGAGATATGGGCATGTATGTATATATATAGCTGATTCACTTTGTTATAAAGCAGAAACTAACACACCATTGTGAAACAATTATACTCCAATAAAGATGTTAAATAAATAAATAAATAACTTATAGAAAAAGATATCATATTTGTGGTTACCAAGGGCAGGGGGTGGGGGTAAGGAGAATTGGATGAAGGTAATCAAAAGGTGCAAACTTCCAGTTATAAGATAAATAACTAGGGATGTACAGTGTACAATGTAACTGACACACGTATGTTATATATAAAAGTTGAGAGAGGAAATCCAAAGAATTTTTATCACAAAGAAATTTTTTTCTTTTTCTTTTAGTTTGTAGCTATATGAAATGATGGATGTTCACTAAACCAATGGTGGTAATCATTTCCTGATGTATTTAAGTCAAATAATTATGCTGTACCCTTTAAACTTATACAGTGCTGTATGTCAGTTATATCACAATAAAACTGGAAGAAAAAATATTTATGGAATACTAGCATTTTTATCTGCTGCATAGCATTCCATTTAAACTCTATTGTGGTATTTTGACTATGCTATTGTTGATTATTTTGCCTTGTAAACAGTGGTTTTCCTAATACACATGTCATTGCCTATGTGTGTATTTTTCTAAGATGAATTTCCAAAAATAGATTTATTGAATTAATGGAGGTATGATATTTAAAAATTGTAGTGTGTTTGAATTTCTATAGCTTCTTCTTATGGCTGACATTTTCTACAGGAATTCCTTCTCGGTGTTATTTGTCATCTTGGTAATTCCTGTGTATTTTTTCTCCCATAAGACTTTTCAAATGGACTTATAAAGTTTTGTTATAATTTTTTGAATTTTATTCAGATTACTTTGCAGTAATATAATAATTTTATTTTTTTAGTTAATTTTTATTGGAGTATAGTTGCTTTACAATGTTGTGTTGGTTTCTACTGTACAGCAAAATGAATCAGCTATACATATACATATACCCTTTTTTTTTTTTGAATTTCCTTCCCATTTAGTTCACCACAGTGCATTAAGCAGAGTTCCCTGTGCTATACAGTATGTTCTCAGTAGTTATCTATTTTATACATAGTATCAATAGTGTATATGGGTCAATCCCAATCTCCCAATTCCTCCCATGCCCCCGTTTCCCTCTTGGTATCCATACATTTGTTCTCTATGTCTGTGTCTCTATTTCTGCTTTGCAGATAAGATCATCTATACCATTTTTCTAGGTTCTACATATACACGTTAATATACTATATTTGTATTTCTCTTTCTGACTTACTTCACTCTGTATGACGCTCTCTAGGTCCATCCATGTCTCTACAGATGACCCAATTTCGTTCCTTTTTATGGCTGAGTAATATAGTAATTTTAAAAGAAATGTCTTATTTTCTATGGTGAGTCTTCCATACAGATCTTTGATAAGACGTATCCAACTGCTAAGTCCTTTTTTTATGCTCTCCAGTAAAGTTTTATACTTTTTTTTCCTATTGGTCTTCCTCATTTCATTTTTGTCACTTAATTTAGATCATTTTGTAGATAAATTTTCCTAGGTTCAGCTATATTTGCCTTTTATTCTTTAACTCAATGTGCACATGAAGTATTATTATTTGAGAAATCTGTATCACTTATCTATTGCTACATAACAAATAACTTACACAAACAATAATCATTTATTATTTCCCATGATATTTGCAGCTCAGAATTTCCTACAAGATAAATAGAGATGCAACGTCTTGACTAGGACTGGAGGATCCACTTTCTCGAAGGCTTATTCACATGCCTGGCAATTGATGCCAGCCAATTGTTTCTTCCCTTTGTGGGCCTTTTCATAGGACTTCTTGAACTTCCTCTTTATATGGAGGATGACTTCCACCAGAATGAACAATCCAAGAGACTATGCTGGAAAATACAATACCTTTTGTGACAGAGTCTTGGAAGTCACATACTGTCACTGCTGTTTAATTCTATTGGTTAAATAAGCCAGCCTCAACTGAATGAGTGAGGGGACTAAACAAGAGCATAAATCCTAGGAGACAAGTATCATTGGGACTAGAATCCACAGATCCTAATACATTCTTTTGCTATTATTAACATTTATGTTTTAAGTGACATTGGGCCATATTTTCCATTTCCTATGCTAGCTATATTTACTTAATAATTAGTGTTATATTAGCCTTGCAAAATCATTTTAGTACCTTTTCTAATTTCCTGTTTATATAAACTGAAACTTATCTGTTCCTTGATGAATTATATAAATCCATCATGAGGCTGGGTGATTTTCACACATATCTCTCAAACATGGAGATATCAGACAGAACAATGAGTGATGACAAAGATTAATTTAAAAATACAATTATCAAGCTAGATATATTAGATATGTATAGAATTTTGCATTTAAAAGGAAGTAAACATTAAATATTTACAGAAGTGATTTTACATTAGTTGCCATATTAATAAATTAGCTACATTTTGTCTAGCTTACTATATGCCAGAAAATGTTAAGAATATTTAAATATATTAAGTAATTTAATTGTTGCAAATAACACATAGGTAGTATACTTCTACTATATTCATTTTACAGGTGAAGAACCCGAAGAGCGTGATTAGAAAGTATATAACTGTTAAATGGCAGAATTAGTATTTAAATCCATCATTTTGCTCCAAAGTCTATATGGTTAACTAATTCCATATTACCTCTCAGATAGCACCTCTCAACAAATAAGTAAATACTTAATAAACTACCCCAAATAGCCTTTGAAAATATAACATTCCCAAACCACAGCACAATCATTATAGAGGCTTAAAAAATACACTGAAATTACCATGTACTGAATAATTTAAAAGTTGCCCCAAAATAAAATATGTTTAAAGGAAAGATCACAATGAAAATTAAAGATAACTTTAAAATTGAGTAGTAATAAAACTCTACATATATACTTGTAAGATTGAAAAAATACATATTTGACAAAAATGTGTAACATTAAAACATATTATAAAATAAAAGTTGAAAATTAATGAGTAAAAGTCCATATTAACATGTCACAAAAATAAAAACAGAATAAACACAAAGAAAGGGTGATTAAGTGACAAAAGATTAATAGTCAAATATCAATGAAATAGAAAAGAAGTAATATAGAGAATAAACAATGTTGTTTTTGTTATTTTTTTTAAAGATGGGAGAAATATAACAAGCTCTGCCATTGAGATGAATGAAACATCCTCTAAGCAGATGTCTGAAGAGGGGTTGATGGGTGTAGAATCTCATCATTACTTATGTGCTAAAAACTGCTTTCAACCGTAAAAGATTATATTTGAAGGAGAGTGCAGCTGGATATAAAGTTTTTGTTTCACAATTTCTTTGAGTTTGTTAAAAATCCATCTCTATTGCTGCTTTGCTTTGTGTGTTGGTCTTGGAATTACTAGTCTCATTTTTACAAGTCATTTGATATTTTTGTCCTGAAAGCCTTGAAGATTTTATTTTACCTTTGAAATCTGGTAATTCTATTATGATAGATCTCAGTGTTGAATATTGTGGGTTAATTTCCAAGGTACCTGATGAGCCCTTTTGACGTTATATTCAGATTTTTTTCTATTTCTGGAGGGTTGTCTTGCATTATAAATTTAAATATTAGTTCTGTTCCATTGTTTTGTTTTGCTTTTTCATCAAGGATTTTGAGATAACAGGAATATTGTTTGTCTGTGCAAGTTTTCCATTTCTACTCCTTTCTTTTTGTCAGTTTTAAAAAATGTCTTCCTTATATTATCTTAGTTATCTAGATTGTTTCTTCCCTAATTACATTTTTTATTTGAATTTTTTCTCCTTGGGCATAAGGTAACTTGCTTCATTTTTCCCTAATTATGTTTATTTTATCTTAGATTTTGCATTTCTGATTAAGGTGGTTTTCAAATTAATTTTAAGTGTAGACTTAGAGTTTTCTCCTGCTTCATCATTTTTTTTTTTAATGGGAGTTAGGTATGAATTTCAAATGATTTGTGTGAATTTTAATTTCTTGGTTTTCTACAATGAACTTTATATTCCAACTGTTTACTTTTTTTTTTTTTTTTAATATTTATTTATTTATTTATGGCTGTGTTGGGTCTTCGTTTCTGTGCCAGGGCTTTCTCCAATTGTGGCAAGTGGGGACCACTCTTCATCGCAGTGCGCGGGCCTCTCACTTTCGCGGCCTCTCTTGTTGTGGAGCACAGGCTCCAGACGCGCAGGCTCAGTAATTGTGGCTCACGGGCCCAGCTGCTTCGCGGCATGTGGGATCCTCCCAGACCAGGGCTCGAACCCGTGTCCCCTGCATTGGCAGGCAGATTCTCAACCACTGCGCCACCAGGGAAGCCCCAACTGTTTACTTTTAAAAATTTATTTTGGGGCATTTTACCAGACTCCTAGCCTAATGTCAATTACTTCTCCATTTAACTGTCAAAAAAACCCCACCTTTATTTTGTCCCTTTTCTTCCCCAGAAACTGTGTTTGGAAGAGCATCCCTTTAAAGCACACTTGCCTTTTTCAGCTGATTCTTTTCCTTTAAATCAGGCATGGAGTCTTTTACAAGGTGATGCCACTTTAATTACAGATAGACCGTTTGTATGAGGATTTTGACCCTTTGAAAAAATCCCCCTGTATACCATGCACTGGTGTGTCTCGATACATTTTTAGAATTTTCAAATTTAGGAAGGATTTAATGTTTCTGTTGGTTCCTCCAGCCCTGCCTCAAGCTCTCAGGCTCTTTCAGTAGCATTCTCCTCTGTCTTCCCCATAGCTTTTTTCTTTTTTTTTTTTTTCCCTCTGTCTTTCCCACAGAAATAATTAAAAGAGTAGAGAAGAGACAGGAGTGTGTGGGGCCATATTGTTATAATTTGTTGAATTTTCTCTTTGAAATCAGTCACTTTGTAGTTTTGGAAATCATGGGAGATTGGTTACTACATATCTACCATTGTCTACACCTACCCAGAAGTTCAGGAGTTGCTTTTGTTTTTATCTATTATTATAATTTCAACATTGTAAATGAAGTGTTTAGAATATTATCATTTAATGTAATTAAATGTTTATATTTAAGTGTACTTTGTATTTAAGTGTAGTATTTTATTATTTGTTTTCTGTATGTCAGTTTTCTGTCTGCCATTTGTAACTTTGTCCCTCTTTCCTGTCTTTTTTTAGATTTTTTTACATTTTTAATAATTTTATTTTAATGTATCTTTTAGCTTTTAGCTATACCTCTTTGATTCTTTTTCATCAGTTGTTCTAGGGATTACAATATACATTTGTCAATTTTCCTTTCTATTTAGAGTTTATATTATACCATTTCACATAGTATGTAGAAACTTTCAAACATATAGTTTCAGTTAGAAACTCTACTGTCTTTTATGCAATTGTATTACACAGTCTTCTAAATTTTTCTTTAAACAGCCATATGTGTTTTAAAATATAAGGAGAAAAATAAGAGTCTTTAACATTTACCATTTCCAGGACTAATCACCATTTAGTTCTTGAACATCCAAGTTTCCCTCCAATGTATTTTCCCTGCACCCTAAAATGCTTCTCTCATTTCTTAGAGTATGTGTCTGGTCCCAATGAATTAATTTTTTTATCTGAAAACATCTCTATGTTGCCTTCATTTCTGAAACATGTTTTTGATGGACATTGTTTTTGGGTTATAAGTGTTTTGTTTTGTTCTTTTAGCACATAAAAGTCGTGCCGCTGACTTCTGGCTTTACTACTTTCTTATGAGAAGTCCATGGCTATTAAAATCATTTTTTCCTTATATTTAATGTGTAATTTTCTCTGTCTGATTTTAAGATTTTCTGTTCACTTTAGAACTTTTACTATGAGACGATAATCTGGTTTTGTTATTTTTAATTCTTGTTTCTGTTTAATACTAAGCTTTATATATATGTGTATATATATATGTATGTATTATATATACATAATTTCAGAAATTTTTGTACATTATACCTCCAACTATTTTTTTCATTCTATTTCCTCTTCTTTAGGACTTTGATACTCCTATGCTAAATCTGTTTATATTGTCCCATTGATTACCAAGAATTCAAATATTTTTCCTTCACTTAGCTCTGCAGTTTAAAACTATTTATTCTATGTTCAGTCTTAGTGACACTTTTTTTTTGTAATTTCCATTCTGCTATTAAATCAATTTTTTCACATACCTTATTATATTTATAGTTATAAAATATTTATTATATTTCTTTTATAATGTAATTTCTTCCCTGAGATTACCACCCTCTTCATTTATTATGAGTGTACTGTACTTTACCTCATTGATAATAGCTACAACATCTGGATTAAAGTCCTTGCTTGAAAATTCTATCAACAGGTTGATATATGTTGTTTTTTCCCTTGAGATGGGATGCATTTTCCTGTTTCTATATGTATTCACTAATTTTAGATTATATCTGGACATTATAGAAACTATAGGTTCTATTATATTCCCTTGAAAAGTGTTGATTTTCCTGTTTGTCTTTGTAGAAAATTAACAGGTGTAGACTCAAACTGACATCTCTGTATGCCTGCAGTGGGCATTGGCTCATATCTTAGTTCAGATTATTTTAATCTGCTTGTTAATGCCTGGTTCAGGGGTTATTCAGATACCTGGGCAGAAAGTATAACCTGATTTGGGTTACTCTTCCCTGACTTTCTCCTTTCTGATTCCCTTCTACTTCTTTGTAAGTTCTAAGTGTCTTGATTTCTCTTTACAGAAAGAGTGTGCTTTCTATAAGAGTTTTAGCTACTCCAAATCCCTGCGTTGATGGTTGCAATCAGTGAAAGTAAAGGCAGAAAGAAAGAAAAGAAGGAAAGAAAAAGAAAGTAAAGAAGAAAAAAAGAAAGAAATCTGGAATATTACTGCATACTTGGTTGCTTCCTCCAAGTTTTAACTTCCCTCTAATAACTTCCTGAGTGTTTTCACCCTCAAATATGTATTTTTTTTAAATTAATTAATTAATTTATTTATTTTTGGCTGTGTTGGGTCTTCGTTTCTGTGAGAGGGCTTTCTCTAGTTGTGGCAAGCGGGGGCCACTCTTCATCGCGGTGCGTGGGCCTCTCACTGTCGCGGCCTCTCTTGTTGTGGAGCACAGGCTCCAGACGCGCAGGCTCAGTAGTTGTGGCTCACGGGCTTAGTTGCTCCGCGGCATGTGGGATCTTCCCAGACCAGGGCTCGAACCCGTGTCCCCTGCATTGGCAGGCAGATTCTTAACCACTGTGCCACCAGGGAAGCCCCAAATATGTATTTTTTAAATTGAGTTTGCAGTTGATATTTGCAAGAGTGTTATTTGTTAGTTACTTTCTCTTCAATCACAGAAAGTGCGTCTAACTGCCATTTTTTTAAACTTTGTTTTTTCTCTCTTTTATTCTGAGTGAATAAGGTCTATTGATTAGTCTTCAAAATCACTGACGTATTTTATTTCCTGTAATCTCCAATTTACTGTTATTACATCCAATGACTTTTCCATTTCAGATATTGTATTTTTCAGTTCTAAAATTTCTATTTCATTTATTTTAGCAGTTTTCCTCTCTTTGTTGAGACTTCCCATCCATTCATTCATCTAGACTTTTCCTTTAAGGTATTGACACATTTATTTAATTGCATTAAACCCCTCTCCTACTACTTATAATGTATGGGTCAAATTGTCTTTTTTTTTTTTTTTTTACTAACTGATCATCTCATCTCTTGTTTTTGAGATATATTTTTCCGTTGATTTTTACATTAACTAACTTTTGATTGTGTACATGAAATTATGGATGATATATTTTAGATAATCCAAATATAGTATCTTCTCCTGAAGTATGTTGATTTTTTCCAGACAGGTAATAAAATAATAGTCAATTATTTGAAAATTCTCCCTTGAATTTGGAGACTCTTGGGGTTCTCTACTTACTAGTGCCAATATGTTTGGTTTTACTTTCTGTCCTAGGAAAAATGATTTTGGACATTGTCTTTACTCCAAGTCAGTGAAAATCCTATCACTTGGCAAGTCTCAAACTCAAATTTCAGTCTTTCCTGCACTAGGTAGCAGCTTACATCTCTGCTCAGCAATTTCAGCCTTGCAGCTGATGCTTTCTGGTAGTCCTTATAGGTCTCACCAACAGACACAGTTCAAGGCTCAACCAGGACTTTGAGTGTGGATCATGCCAATATTAGAGTTCCCAATCTGTGTCACCTTCTTTTCCAGGATTTTTCCAGTCAATTTCCAGCGACTTTGACAATTTTTAAGCTCTTATTCTACTCCTCAAGGAAATAAGACAGCAGGTTTCTATTTGAATTCTAGTTGTCTTGTGCAACATTAAATGTGAAATTCTCTCAGAAGAAAAGCCAATAAACAAGTTCCCTTCTTACATTGGTCAAATCATTTCCAGTATCTACCTCCATCTCAGTTTGGTCACTCTCCAGTGCCTTCAAAAAGTGGGTTGTTAGTTTGTTTTTTGTGTTCATTTTTTCCCCAGAGTTTCAAATTCTTAATTTGTAGGAACGTTAGTGCAACACAAGCTACTTCACCATTTCTGGAATAAGAACGCTTTCTATTTTATTTTCTATTTATTAACATGCATCTGCCAAATAAATCAATGCAAACTTAAGAATCAAAGAAGTTTGAGATTTTATTGCAATAAAGCATATTGAAAATAATAGATAACATTGAGAAAACTTTCCATCATAATTGTAGGTCCAAGGGAGATTGCCAATTGATTAGTTATAAACGTGTTTGTCAGCTTGATGTCCAATTATCCAGTAGATACACTCTGCCTTTTCCTTAGATGCTTTTCTGAGTCAGTGTTCGGCAGTATAATCCCAAAAGCTGATAACCTGTTGAAATAACCCTAATTTGGAGTATTTTGGTCTTAATTTGCTTATAAGTAGTTCTGTGTAATTGTAGAATCTAGAAATTAGAAGGAACCCCTGTGATCACTTAAAGTCCAATTCTCCCAAAGAGTTCAAGAATTTCTTCTCAATCTTCTTGACAACTGATCATGCAACTCAGCTTGAACACTATCAGCATCTGGGTGTTCATTGTTCTAATTTCACTCAAAAGCAGATGCAAACTCTGTGTTTTACTGTGCAAGACACACAATAAAAGAGAATAGATTCATCATTACCCAAGATCGCATAGAATTAACCAGATTTGACAACTTAATTTCAATTTCCAGCTAATCCAGAGGTATCATCTAAAGAGACCATGAGTAAGGCTGAACTGGCTTTAAAAACTCTGAGAAGCCAAGCATGAGAACAAGGTTTTAGTTTTTTAAAAAAAGTCCAATTTTTAATCTATTCATGGTTAAATCATAGTTAAATTTATGTCCAAAGGAGACTGGGAGCAGAACAGGAAGTTTTGTTTTCTAAGCCAGCATTTTTTTCCCCTCGAGTTATTTGGAACAAATAAAGCCAGGTCTACCACTTCTCAAAGCTTCTCTCTGTAACAATGTCCTGGCTCTGCCTCAGGCTGAAGCAGACACTGAGGCACAGGTTTATTTATAAGTGACAGTGAAGAGCTTAGATTTGTATGTACAACTCATGGAGACAGATTCAAAATGTGCTTTCATTTAAAATTGAATATACTTCTCTTCAACCTAGGAAACTTTGGTTATTTGGCTATTTAAATAAACTAAGAAGTGTAATTTATACACATTCATTCTAGTACTTATAAGAAGGCTTATATACATAAACATCTTTTTACACATTGACTATGTGGGTTTACATATATGTATTTATAAATACTGAGAAAACTGCTTCAGTATCAGTTGGGCAAGCTTTGAATATATCTTTTAGTGATGCATGTTGTTAATGACTATCCTAAGGTTTTGCTGTCATGAAGAACATACACTTAAGAGATGACTAGTTAAATGTGAGAGTCAACATTTTGCTACAAGTTTTACATGTCCATAGAATATAAGACATTACAAAATTGCAAATGCTATGATAAATATGATGATTTATGACCTGAATATTAAAGTCAAATCAATGTATGTGAATTTCTTTTAGGATACCTGATAGAGATAAAATTCAGGATCCATGTAATTTAGGTATGCCCTTATTTATGGTCTTTTATCTGTGAATTAAAACAAATCAGGGGTCATTGATAATTCACAGGTTAAAACATCAAAAAAAGAGAGTTATTTAAGACTGTCTAGATTTTCTGTTCTAAGTGTATTTCTTTAAATAAAATCACCAAAGCTTAGATGTCCATTCTTTATTTGGGGGATGTATTGTAACCTGATGAAGGTTGGAAAAAGAAAATGTCCTATTGCTATTTAGAGGTAATTTTTTGACAATGGACAAAGGAAGAAGTCCTACTCTGCTGGTATAATAAAAAAAGGAGGTTGTGAGACGATTAAATGGCTAAAAACAAATTCTCAGGGTTTGACGTTATCAGTACCCAACAGTAATTAGGGATTTCATCAGTTTGGTGGCAATTTGCTAAGGGAGTAAGATGAAAGCATTGTGAAAAGAAGTCACATAGAGCTCTACTTTTATGTGACACTTCAAACTTAACTAAGAGGTATGGAACCTAGGGAGCTGTTTTAATAGCAAATATGAAGTGTGTTAAATCTATTCATTTGCCAGAGCCATGTAAATGTTTGGTAAATTAGAGCAAGTTGCCACTTACATAGGAGAAAGTAAAAAGTCTTGGGTAATGTCCATCTACATGCTTAGGGGATATAATGTCAAAGGGAAAGTATGATGTATAAAATTTTGAACAGACAGATAAGTTTCACAAATATTCAGAAACAGATTCATAATTCACAAACAGAAAATGTAGAGACTGGATAAGCATGGGAGAAAAAATAGGAAGTTCTGTTATATTGAAAGCTATGTAACAGGTAATAATAATATCTAATACTCTATAAACCCATAACTTATAGACAGAAAGTATTGAAGAATAAGAAATGTATGTGGTTTTGGAAACAAGGTACTCTTTTTAGTGGTTGACGCCTCCCTGTTTATGAATATGATGGTAGTTGTATGCAGACTTAGAGATCTGACATATCCTGTTAGGATGCATTTTGGTTTCCCTAAAGCATGAGCTTGGAATATTCTCAGAGAAAACTAAGGCTTATCAAATGCTCCAAACATTCCAGAGAGAGGGAAAAAGAGACACAGAAACAGAGAGAAACAGAAAGGAGTAAATGACATGACAGGGAGTCAAGAAGCAACTTTGGAGTCTCTGAGGTTTTTGGCAGGAATCTAGACGAGATAGTGCCAAGATCATTTTTCCATTGTTTTATACGATAAATAGTTTGGATTTTAGATAAAATAAAAATAATCATACAGAAACTGAACTTTTGTCTATGTATATTGTTTGAAACACAAAATATACCTATTATCATAGAAAAACTAACCTAGGGTTGGTGATAGAGGGTAGAGATGGATGGATGGATAGATAGATGATAGATAGATAGATAGATAGATAGATAGATAGATAGATAGATAGATAATCATAGCCATTAGTGGACTAAATGCTGATGATTTTAAAATAATATAGAGAAGGAAGGGAAAAGAGAGAAAAACACTAGATTAAATTGGAAAGCCCTTACTGTAGAGAATATCAGCTGGGATATCAGCTGGGATAAAGAGAATCTGTTTACTACCTGCTTGTTAAGCCTC
Organism: Eschrichtius robustus; assembly: GCF_028021215.1. Taxonomy (NCBI): domain Eukaryota; kingdom Metazoa; phylum Chordata; class Mammalia; order Artiodactyla; family Eschrichtiidae; genus Eschrichtius; species Eschrichtius robustus. The sequence continues at coordinate 64,116,837 of NC_090832.1, read as the reverse complement.
ATCTCTTTCCTCTCATTTGCTCACCCTCTGTTCTTTAGTCATGCTTCATTTTAGTTCCTTAAAGGCAAGAAGGTCTTTCTTGCCTCAGACACCTGTACCTTGTCTGCCTGGATCACATTTTCTCCACTCTTTTCATAACTGGCTTCTTAGAATTCTTGCTCTGAGAAACTCCTCTATCAAGTCTATGTAGATTTCCTTACTCTATTCTGCATCACTACTTTGTTAGATCCCCTCATAGAGCTTATCACTGTTTTAATGTAATTGTCTATAATTTATAGAATCTGTATCCCTCATTAGAAAGCCAGGAATCAGGGCAGGAATCACATTTCTTTCTTTCACCACTGCTGACCACACAAGTACCATAGTCCCTAATATTTGGTAGATCCGATTGACTAAAGGCAGAAAAAACACTGCAGGGTTCACACGTCTATTTTCTAATCCAAAACCACAGTAATAAAGAGAGTAGTCCTTTCACAGAATTAGAACAAATAACCTCAAAATTTATATGGAACCCCAAAAGACCCAGTATTGCCAAAGCAATCCTGGGGAAAAAGAACAAAGCTGGAGGCATAATCCTCCCAGACTTCAGACAATAATATAAAGCTGCAGTAATCAAAACAGTGTGGTACTGGCACAAAAACAGATATATGGATCAATGGAACAGAATAAAGAACGCAGAAATAAACCCACATACTTATGATCAATTAATCTTCAACAAAGGAGTCAAGAATGTAAAATCGAGAAAAGACAGTCTCTTCAGCAACTGGTGTTTGGAAAGCTGACAGCCCCCTGTAAATCAATGAAGTTAGAACATTCCCTCACACCATACACAAAAATAAACTCAAAATGGCTTAAAGACTTAAATATAAAACATGACACCATAAAACTCCTAGAAGAGAACATGGGCAAAACATTCTCTAACATAAATCATAGCAATACTTTCTTAGATCAGTCTCCCAAGGCAATAAAAATAAAAGCAAAAATAAACAAATGGGACCTAATCAAACTTATAAGCTTTTGTACAGCAAAGGAAACCATAAACAAAAGGAAAAGACAACCTATGGACTAGGAGAAAATATTTGCAAATGATGTGACTGACAAGGGCTTAATTTCTAAAATATGCAAACAGCTTATACAGCTCAATATCAAAAAAATGAACAACCCCTTCAAAAAAACGGGCAGAACACCTAAACAGGCATTTCTCCAAAGAAGACATACAAATGGCCAACAAGCATATGAAAAGATGCTCAACATTGCTAATTATTAGAGAAATGCAGGCCAAAACTATAATTAGGTATCACCTCACACTGGTCAGAATGGCCATCATCAAAAAAATCTACAAATAATAAATGCTGGAGAGGATGTGGAGAAAAGGGAACCCTCCTACACCGTTGGTGGGAATGTAAATTGGTGCAGCCACTATGGAGAACAGTATGAAGTTTCCTTAAAACACCAAAAATAGAGTTACCCTATGATCCAGCAGTCCCACTCCTGAGCATATACCCAGAAAAGACAAAAACTCTAATTCAAAAAGATATATGCACCCCAATGTTCATTGCAGCATATATATGTGTGTGTGTGTATATATATATATATATATATATAAAATGGAATTTTTCTCAGCCATAATAAAGAATGAAATATTACCATTTGCAGCAACATGAATGGACCTAGGAATTATCATACTAAGTGAAGTAAATCAGACAGAGAAAGACATATATGAACTTATATGTGGAATCTAAAGAATAATACAAATGAACTTATTTACAAAACAAAAACGGACTCACAGACATAGAAAACAAACTTATGGTTACTAAAGGGGAAAGGATGGGGAGGAATCAATTAGGAGTTTGGGATTAACAGATACACACTGCTTTATATAACATAGATACACAACAAGGACCTACCCCCTGTGTATAGCACAGGGAATTATATTCAATCTCTTGCATAACCTGTAATGGAAAAATATCTGAAAGATAGCTTTGAAGTTATGTAACTGATAAAATTTTGACCGAAGTATGAAAGTAACCAGAAGCAAATGGTTTCTCAGTAATAAAGTGGGTTGTCATTTCCTATAGTCAATAGAGAATAGTTTTGAAGGTTAATTCTTTTGGTTACTGTGGAAGGAATTCAAAATATAGTCAGTGGTGAAAGGTGTTAGAAAAATTATTCTGTAGTCTTACTAAACCTTTACAATCTGTAATTGTATGTTATCTCTTTTCTTCAGTTTTCTAATTGCCCAAGTATTAACAAAACCCTGCTGGCAAAATTAATTGAGATTTTAAGCTGTTGTTAAGTGCTAAAACTTCACATAGTGATAATCAAAGACTATCAGTTATTTCATTTGAAAAGCCAGAAGTTACAGCTTAAAAATAACATAAAATGACTATAGAAGCAGTGCACTCATACATTAATAAAGCTCATTTACTCAAGTTGTTGACTGTAATTAAGAAGCCTTACAAAATAATATGAATAAATAATTAAGTCACAGGGCCTATAAGATCCTACTTAATCTGAAAATCAAGTATTATACCATTCTTATTTTCCTATACCAGCCTAAGGAATTACATACCTCTGGCATCACTTTCCATAATAGCTGCTACCCATTGCTTGTAATTATGAGGACAATCCTTGTTGATAGAAAACATTTTTTTTCTATTATTGAACAGATTTGACTTACTACTGTTGCATAGCGCTATCTCTTTTGGGGTTATTGTGTAACTTCTAATTTATTTTTATCTGAGGATATTTCTATTGAGACTATTATAATAAGAAGAAAATTGATGGTCAGAGATTTGGAGAAAGACCCCTTTAAGCAGAGGGAAGACTTGGGTAAGCACCTGGCCAATTCCAGGAACCAAAGGACAGTGTGTCTGAAGAGTAATAAGTGAGAGGCAAAGGGGTAGGAAATGAGAAGGAGGGGTGTTCAAAGGCCTCCAGGTGAAGAGTGATGGGAAAACATTAGAGAGTTTATAGCAGGGCATTGGCATGATCTGAGTTCTGTTTTTAAAAGGTCACTGTGACTGCTTTTTGGAGAATGGGTAACAAGGAGACAAAGGAGAAACAGGGATTATTGCATTAATTTAGGCAAAAAATATTAATGGCTTCGAGTAGCGTATAAATGTTGAGAATAGAATCTTAGATTCTATATCCTGTATATATTCAATTTGGAGACAATAGAACCTGACGAGGAATTCAACTAGGAAAGGCAAGAAAGAGAACAGGGGCCAGTGATAACTCCTGGGGTTTGGGCTTTGCTCAACTGGATGAATCATTGCCGCCATTTACAAAAATGAGAAGTACTGGGGGAGAAACAAGTTTGGAGTAAGGGATGAGAAAATCAAATTTTTTTTTTGACATGTTAATTTTTGGATGCTTATTATAGATGTCAAACATGCAGTTGAATACACAAGTCTGGAGTGTAAACACAGGTTACAAAATCTCCTTCCCAAGTTGAATATCCATCCCTGCCTGAAGAGTTTATCAGAATTCTTTGTGAGGCTTTAGAAAAAACAGAATCCCGAAACTTCTGATAATTTTTCAAAAAATTATATTATTCTTCTTCAAGTTAACATTTCTTCATATAAAGAGAGACATTTTATTGGTGATTTGTATTTGCATATGGAAGCAGGAGTTTCTAAAACTGAGAGAACAAAAATAATAAAATGAAGGCTATGCACTTATATCTTGATTATCTTCTCTCTGCTCCTTCATATTTCCTGAGGAATTAATCTTGACTGTTGGTATGAATATTGAATTATGTACTGAGAAAACAGTGGAGGTCCTTTAAATGTAGTTTGGCTTTGACATCTAGAGCCTATCCTCATTTTTCCTCTAAGAACATAAGTAGAGATGGTTTATTATGAACATTTTTCCAGGGATGAGCTGTTGCAGTTTTCTATGGCTTTCATTCAAGTTGTAAAAGAAGAGCTCAATTAAAAATAATTAACAGCCACTGAAATCACTGTCATGAAATTTTGGACACTACTCCGGGTCCTCAATCTAATGTTGTTTCTTTCTCTTTTTGTAAATTACTTTCATACCTGGAAGCCACTATACAATCACATGAAGAATGTTGATTTTGAAACTCTTAAAACCCAGTGAAGAATACTGGTTTCACTACTTACTACCTGGGTGAACTCGGGCAACTTAGTTAACCATTCTGAAACACAGTTATGTCATATATAAAATAAATCTAATAACATCTATCTTGAAGACTAACTGTGAAGATTAAAGAAAATGTGTGCTAGTAGGAATTAATGGTCATTCAATACTGAAAAGCACTGATATTGTTATAAGCATCATCATCATTCTATATTCATCAGTTCATTTACTTATATTTTCAAATATAAAATGTTTGCATCCAGATAACTCAGAAATATGACCTTTGTGCCTGGCACCATGCCGTTAAACAGCTTAGACTTAGTAAAGTACCTACCACTCAGCTTGTATATATACATGATATGTCTACTATATGTGGGTTTCCTACTCTCCTTAAAACTCTATTCTTCACCCTTCCCTGCCCTGTTCTGTGGTCAGGGAGGCTTATTTCTACACATGGCATCACCCAGGCTCTCTAGATTTCTAGCCTCTGATTGGATATGGTCAATAGTATCACAGGATATCAGAGAGCTGGAAGAGAGGAAAGTGAAGGTGTTTATCACTCTTAACAATCTCTGTCTTGCTTGCCTCAATTTGGACAAAGGCAGCATTCTATGGTTGAAATTCTTATTAGGCAGCTCTGCTTCTATTGCTTCACCCCTCTTTGAGGCTTCAATAACATGATTCTACCCTTTACCCAGGAGGCCTCTCACTATGTCTCTGGTGTACAACCATACCTTGCTATGTCCCTTAATCCAGGTCACACCTGTGTAAAGAGACCCTTCATAAAAATCTGTTAAGTTAAAAACTGAGTTTCCTGACAGTACCCTGAATGTTACCCTACTGTGTGCAAATTAATGGCCTAAGCATTATTAGTCATCAGAAGAGCCAAGGACAAAATCATTCTGCCTAGTTGTACCATCACATAAAACTTTGCATTCAGCTGTGTACAGATGTGTTCTCAGTGATTCAGCTCAGTCAGTGTCACAGTTTTATAAAGCAGATAGAAGTAGGAAACAATTTACTTTGCCGTTACAATGCTCCATTGCCACTTGGAAAAGGGAAATGTGCTAAACACAGAATGTTATCTTTCATTGTTCTCTTCTGAAAGAATGTTTCCATAATTCTTCTGAAATCAAAATATGTGTCCGTTGAATTAATGTCAAGGATTGAGTGGTAGCAATTCGCTTCCTCCTACGCGATTTCAGAGAAGATGGATTAAAACAAATTGCTTTCTCATAAGTACTTTTGACTTAAAGAACAAGTGTCAGGCAGGAAAAGTTACAAAAATATATTTATAAGAAACAAGTGGATTTTAGAATGCTGCTGTGTGTCATTTCCATTTAAATTAGCCCTGGATGTTGATAGATATAAAAGGCAACATTATTCATTTAAATATATATATATATAGATATAATTATAAAGTTATGTGTATACACACAAAAGCACACATATGTGCATATATACCTTATCTTTTATGTATGTTTTATGAATTTTGGCATTATAAAAATACCTTTCATTTATTACCAATATTTGGAGAACACATACAGGGATTATTTTTTTTAAATATGCTTACATTACATTCTTTGCTTGGTAGATACAAGTAGTAGGGAGAACCTAAGCACGTATTATTTCAAAATCTAGATCATTTGAAAAATAAGTATATTAAAAATTTGACCAAGTGAGAGATTGGGATTGACATATATACACTACTATATATAAAATAGATAGCTAATAAGGACCTACTGTATAGCACAGGGAACTCTACTCAGTACTCTGTAATGGCCTATATGGGAAAATAATTTTAAAAAGAGTGGATATATGTATATGTATAGTGGATTCACTTTACTGTAACCTGAATCTAACACAACATTGTAAATCAACTATCTCCAATAAAAATTTTTTAAAAAATTGACCACAAAAATTAGAATAACAAGACAAATACAAGTAAAGGAACATTTTTTTTTTGGAGACCGAGTAAAACTGACATCTCATTGGACATGGTTTCTATAGAGTGGATGGAATAAAATATAATTTTCTTGATACTTTTTTTTTCTTAATATCCCCACTTTTTCCTTAAGCTATTGTGGAGCTTTATGTTCCTTCTCTGGGATTAATGTCATGACATTTCACTTATTTAGCATACACTTATTGAGAGCCTAAAGTGCATTCACAGGCTCTGAGATGAATTGGGAGAAAATTACTGCATGGGCATTTGTCCTCAAGGAACATTCAAACTGATATGGGAATGTATCAGTCAGGGTTGTCCAAAGAAATAGAACCAGTAGGAGATAGATGATGATAGATAGACAGATGATAGATAGATAGATGATAGATAGATTTCAGAGAATTGGCTTATACAATTGTGAGGACTGGCAAGTTTGAAATCTATAGGGCAGACTTGGAGGCATAACTGTAGGGCAGGAACTAATATTGTAGCCTTGAGGCAGAATTACTTATTTCTCTGGAAAACCCCAGTTTTGTTCTTAAGGACTTTCAGTTGATTGGATGAAGCCCATCCCCATTATCAAGGAAAAGTCTCCTTCACTTAAATCAACTGATTGTAGAGGTTAACCATATGCACAAAATACCTTCACGATAACACCGAGATTCATATTTAATTGAGCAACTTCAGACTATGTCCCAGCCAAGTTGACACATGAAACTAAGCATCACAGAGAGTAAAAGCTCTGGTGTAATAATAACTGATATTCGAGTAGTGATTTAAAAAGTAATAAAATTACTTTAAAAGCCATTATTATGATTGATCTTTGCAACAGGGTTGTGACAGAGGTATTAATGTTAACAGCCCAATTTTTCACCTGAGGCATATGGACTCAAATTCATATGTACAGATCAAGTAGGATGAAAGACAATCTATGGAAAAAAAGAAGATTTAAAAATTATAAGTGTCTCAGGGAAATCCTTAGAGAGTCACTAAGAAAAATATTTTTAAATTTTAGCAACTTATTTGTAAACATTTTGAAAGAACCAGCAAAGTTGAGAGCACTGGTTCTCAGGACAAAAACACCTGATTCTATTTACTTATTCAGTCATTCTTTCTCCCTTCATTCATTTTGTCTTTCCTAGCTTCAGTTTTCTCATCTATAAAATACATATAAAAGTAGAGTTACCTCATAGGGCTATTAAGAGGAATAATTAAGGAACTCTGTAACGTACTGAATGTAGAGCTGCATGTATGTTAAGCACATAATATTTATTAATTTTTACCCTTATTGTAGTAATCCTTAAAATTTTTACTAGTTCTGTTCCTTCTATAGAGAGAGAATTTTGCATGCAATTACTCTTTGGAGTCCTCCCAAAGTTCTAGATAGATATCCCTTTTTCTTTTTGTCATTTTTATGAGGTAGCAGCCCCTTCATACCTAGGAAGTCTTCTGTGTTTGAACTTAAAGCACACTATTAAGCATCACTAATTTGGTTGTAGTTTTACCTCTCAATTCCTAATGAACAAGTGATCAGGAGAATTCTTAGCCAGAATTTCTTAAGGGAAATGTATCTGTCCTGTTTCAGAATTTACCCAATTCCTTATTCTACACTAACTAATCATCTTGGTTTGATCCAGACAATTTAGAAGTCACATTGTTCCACTGTAAGAGTCAATTCCTTGATTCATGTCTTCTAACATTAGTTGCAGAAATTCATGATTCTTCATCAATGGTATTTCTTAGCAATAACTACCTCATGGACTTCCAAAACATTGAAATATAGAAATGAATTGAATTTCCTTTAATTTATTGCTAACTGCTGTCTTCAGCTAGTTATTGTCACAGAAATGACTTGTCTCTGAGATTTTTCATGCTCTTTTAGCGCTCCTCTCTTACTCTGAAAAGATACCAGAGTTCATTCTCAATTATCATCTCTGGTTACAGTTTAAAGCAGACCTTATGAAAACCTACATTAACCTTTGGAACTGAGTAAAATCTGATTGGTAAAATTGGTTATTTTTTCTTTGACCCTTCTTTGGTCTCTTGCCATAGAGTCAAAATATAATCCTTTAAAAACATAACTAAGAATATGTACCTGAAGTACACTAAAAGAACAGGAAGAAAAGCATAAGGCATAAAATAAAAAATTTCTAAATCTTCTTAAAATTAAGAAAATAAATGTTTAAGGACAAAGTAGGAAAATTGGTATATTGCAGATGATGGATACATTGTATTATTAGAATTGATAAAATGCAAATTGACATAAATTTGACAAAAGCAATGAGAATGTCCTGAAAAAATAGTTTAATAAAGAATATAAATAAACATTTACACAAGAAAAAATATCAGTGTCTAATAGTAAACATAAATGTTTAAACTCTTTTGTAGTAAAATACAAAATTAAATACTATTAAAATACTATGTCCTACCTATTAAATTTGAAAGATTTATTTATGTAGCTATTTATCCATATATCTGCCAGTGTGAGTAAGGGGAAAGGTAAGGAGATGTAATATGACAGTGCTGCTAGCAGTATAACATGGTACAAGCATCTGGAAATCCAGAGGAAGTGGGAATGAAAAAGTGTAAAAATAACACATATCATTTAAAAAGAAAATCCTCATGTAAGTATTTATAATTATAAAAAGAATGTAAACAATTAAGCAGTTTATAAGGATATTCATCACAATATGATTTGCAATAATACAAAATAAGAAACAATCTCAGTTCTCAAGAATGAAATTGCATAGGTAACTGACATTGTATACAGTTATTCAAAGTCAAGTTGTAGAACGCTATTTTGTGACTGAAGAAAACAAGCTTTGAAGGCAAGCCCAAAAGCAGAATGTGTAGTAATTATGGCATGTGTATTTATGCAAAAATATCAGAAACCTTTTACTCAGGGATATGGAATTATGGGTGAAATTTTTTCTGTGTCAACCAATTTATTTTCCAATGAATATAAACTGGCTTCCTGTTAAAAGTCACCAAATTATGAAAATGAATAAAAATGTACAAAAATGTGTTGGAAGAAGAGCATTGTCAAACCCCCAAAACAAATGCTTTAGATCTAGTAAGTGACAATCAAAATTAGAAATGGAATCAATATATATTGCTTACTTTCTCTAGCAATCCTGAATTAGAAAGCAAATCTGAAACAAATTGATTTATAATTAGGTTAAATTTTGAGACTTGATGTAGATCTTTATGAAGCTTTTTTGAGAAGCACAAAATATTGCATAATAAATAACATTTTATATTTATTTAATTTTGTTAGGAAGTAGAAAGAAAAATAATCAGCTGATTATATAAACAGAAAGTGTACTTTGAAATACTGTGAAATACTGTACAGTGAAATACTGTGCGATTATTGAGAGTTGTGTATAAGTAAGCCTGTGGTCTCTTTCAGAATTGTAACTGTTCATCCATAATCTCTAATAAAGCTATTGAACTGTACACTAGGGATAATACATCTGTTTAAAAATGAATTTCTGAGCTTCAAGGGTTTTTTTGATCTAAAGAATTTGTAGATTCAAATTCATTATGCATAGTTGACCTCTGCCCCTCCTTTCTAAATGAAAAAGGACATAACACCTGTGTTTTCTCCTGTCAAATAAAACAAAACTGTCATTCTGCACATTAATAAGAACTTCATCTATTGATTTAATCTTTAGCTAAGTGTTGTGGCTGTCTCCTTTTGGTTTTTTCACTTGGCTTTAAAGTCTATTAATATTTTATTGATTAGAGAATGGAAAATCAATAGTTTTATTCACTGTGGCCAACATCAAATTTAATGTATCCCTATAATCAGACATATTAAGAACTAATAAGTCTACTAATAATTACTTTTGAAGTCTACTACTAGAAATTCTTATAATTTAAAAACAAAAATTAGTAGAGAACTATATGCATACAAGCATCCAAAGATAATTGGCATTTATTCCTCAGAATAGTTGCACTCATAAGCCCCTGAAAATCCTAGTAAGCATAGTGTGATGGTATATTTTATATCCATGAATCAATATTTGACTTGCTGTATAAATACCTTATCATAGTTTCTTTGAATATAGGAAAAGTATAAATTAACCTAACACCAAAACAAGAAGAAACTATAAGAGGCTGTAAGAAAGAAAGAAAGAGAGTGAAAGAAAGGAAGGAAGCAAGGAAGGAAGGAAGGAAGAAGACAAGGAAAGAAGGAAGGGAGAAAGATGCTTTCTCAGCTGCAGCATGAAATACTTGTGTGCAGTGAAAAATTCCAACTTTTCCTATTTCACCTTATGCGTTTTAATGTCTTGTGCTATTTAATCTTCTATCTGGATCAGTGCTTACAAGGCCATTTTGAAGGTCTTTTTGCTGTACTAGATGCTCTCCGATTTAAAGGCATTCTTAGGTCATTAGTTTCATAAGTAACATTTTTTCAGGTCACTAGGTTCTCAGAGTTCTTTCTTATGATATATTTTACTTGATGTTTCTGTACATGGTCTCTTGATAGACTCCTCTGGGTAAAAGAGCAAAAGAGAATAAAGGGCAAAATATGTAGGCAGTAACCTAAACAGCAGTGCCAGAGTGTATTAAACTCTATTTTGTTTGAACAGATAAAGTGCATAGACCAATTTTATTGTTGTGAAGGGGCACTTTTAAAAGGTGTGCAGCTGTGCAGGTGTGTAGGTGTGCATGTTTTATACATGCATATTGATAAATGAATTTTAAACATTTCTTTACTTCAACACTAGTCATAGCTATGAAGAGGCAAAATTATTGAAAAACAGCAATTGAAGGTGTAATTTCATGTCCTTAACTAATTGGACATGTACCCTAAACTCTGAATGTATAAATGAAAAGAAAAATATATTATCCAGTGTTATAACTCTTGTTGATATGAATATATACAGGAATATAAACGACTTTTTTTCTGTCTGTTCTAGAGAAAGTGAGATTGAGCATTTAAATCCTTGAGTATAGATTTGTATCTTCATGTTGCTTAAATCCATATGGATGTATGGAAAGAACCATCTCTCCCATCGTCTTAAACCCCAAGACATGTGAAAAATGCCCATGAGTCTGGGGGAGCAAATTCACAAGAGGACACTTATGAATAGCAGTTGGGGGTGAAAAGAACTAGGAGAAAACTAAAGTGATGAAATCAACAAAAGTCACTTTGGAAAAAGCCAAGAACCAAATGGCAGGGTTAGTCTCCTTGCAATGGAGAATAAATTCAGAGAACATGAGGCAGGAACTGCTGGAGAAGAGACCGAGTTCAGAGTTGTCCAGAGACCGGATTTGAACGCGAACATGTTAAATACAAATGGGGAAGGTCCAGGACTATGGCTGAATGAGGTTGTAGTCAGACGGTAGATTTCGTTGTGGCACTTGTCTTTATGTCCTTAAAGGGCCAGAGACAGGATGAGATTAGTGTTTTACCCAAAATATCAGTAATAAAAATGTTAAAAACTAAATAACTTAAGATAATTTTCTGAGTGATATAAGCCCTTTCATTTTTATCTTTTTCATAAGTGTAACACAGGAAAAATTTAGGGGATTGATAGGTAGTAGGCAATATAACTATTATAACTATTGTTATTACTATTATATATAACTATTATTATAAGTAATATAATTGCCCATCGATGGAATAAATTATAATGTTTTCAAAGTATTTGTTTAAGCAGAGACTAAAAGCAACTCTTATGTTTGCTGTTAATTGGATTACCTTAGCTGTTTCTTTCAATGCTGAAATTCTATGTTTCGTTCAAGCAGAAAGACTTTTTAGAGACAGGACTGATAGATGGTGGGGTGGACCTCATTTTGTTAAAATTAAGACATAAAAAGTAATCTGCCTGAAACAAAAATTGAACCATCTTCGTCCTAAGTTGGAGTTTCTGTAAACAAAAGTAGAAGACTTCTAATAAAGTAATTCTGATCCTGCTCCAACACATAAGTATAGTTTTATATTAGCTGTTTATTTGAATATAAAGTTTTTTGTTGTTTGTTTTTTTTTACTTTTACTTTCACTCCCAAATGGCACACACAATCAGAGGCCTGCTGGTGTCACATTTGTGCTTCTTATTCCCTTGCCTGCTGAGAGTTTTCATCTGTAATATCTGAAATTCCCTTCATTAGAGATGCAAGGAAGTCATATACCCCAAGTTCAGCTCACAACAAATAACAGGTAGAAATCAATGACTAAATACTTTCATTCAGTTTCTCTGTTGTGGGGTAAGACATCTCTGGACAGGTTTTCTATGGCTTCCAAGAGGTCCACTGATTTAGCTGCAGTTGCCCAAAGTACAAACTTTCATATTAATGTATCTATGGTTGATCTTCTTTCCTTCCATGTCTCACTTCTATTCCTTTTCCAATGTTTACTTGAACTACTTCTCATAAGAACAAAACCTAGGACAAACTCCATTTATTTTTTCCACAAAGATTTGTATGATAGCTTATAAGAATACAAATGACCTAATGAAATGGAGAATAGAAATAGTAAGTTCCTAAAGTTATAAACTATGTAGCATAGTTAAAGTAAGCTTGAAAATTTCAAAGGAGGTATTAAAGTCAGAGCATTATAGAGAGGAAAGAGTAATCATAATTTTTATCAACATATTGAAATCACAGTAATATCTGTGATATAATAAGAATAATTACCTTGAGAATTGCCCCTAAAATATTTTTTTCTGAATATCTTTATTGAATATGACCCCATTAAATGTTGGAAGCATAGATAAATTATTTTAGAATTGTTGACATCAGACAATTTTTTGTAAGATTAACCTATTTGTGAAAACAAAACTATGTAATAAGTATTTAAGAGGGCTTTTTCTTTTTATCTAGTATGGGAAATGGGACATAATTCACATAATCAGAAAACAGTTGCTGGTTGTTAAGACATAAGTTATATGAAGGGATACAAATATATATAAGTTTATATCTTATTTTGTGTGTGTGTGAGGAAATTGTGTGACCTCTGATTTTCAAAATAGTATTAAAAGTAGGTATATTCAACAACATGGGGTAGATATACTTATCCCTATTCCTCCCATCAATATAGCTAAACACTGTAGACATAGATAATTAAACAAAAAAAATATAAGAATACTATGAAATGTGGAGAGAATAAGGCAGACGGTGTAGGAAATTTTGGACCAAGGAATGTCATGGTAATGCACACCCTAGGTTTTCTTTTTGCCTCACATATCTAACTTGGTGGTAGAGAAGCTGGCAACCCCAAAACACCAATGGCTAAAGACAAGAAAATCCTCAGTAAAAACTTGCCCTCTCTGGTTGAAAAACCAGGAAAGGACAGCCTAGCAGGACAGAAAACATTTAGGTAATAACTTCCCCACACTGGCCAAACACCACAGAATAGCTGTGGACTCACTGTAACCCTCATGAGCAAACCAAGATTACATAGATATTAGAATTATATGACCAGTATTAAAGCAGTAATCATAAAAATTAATATACTTGAAGCAAATGAAAATATAGACATTCTTGGAAGAAAACAGAAGATGTAAAGAAGAACCAAATGGAAATTTTAGAATTGAAAAATTCAGTAACTGAAAGAAAAAAATAAAACAAATTGATGACTCAAGAGAATGGGGAAGGCAGAGGAAAGAATGAGTGAACTTGAAGACAGCACAATAGGAATAATCCAGTCTGAACAATACACAGAAAATTGACTGACAAGAGTAAGCAGAGCTTCAGGACCTGTAAGTCTATATCAGAAAAATCTAACATTCATCTCACCAGAGTCACAGAAAGAGAGGAAGAAAGAAGGTGAACCTGAAGGAGGTAATGGCTAAAATTTTCCCCAATTCGGCAAAATCTACCGATTTTGTAATTCTACAGATTTAAGAAACTGAGTGAGCTCCCAACAGAACTTTTACTCTCACTCAACTATAATGAGGGGAAATCAAGACATTCTCAGATAAGTTAAAACTAAGAGAACCTGTTTCCAGGAGACCTATTCTAAAAACAAAACAAAGCAAAACGAATGGACTAACAACATTTTAGAAATGGAAAGTGAGTTTTAAAAATAATATAGAAGAAAATACCAATTGAAAAAGGCAAATAAAAAGATAAAACACATCCAATGGCTTCTCATGGTTCTCAGAAAAGAATTCAGTTTTCTTTCCTCAGGCAACAAGGTCCTATAAGATCAATCCTTCCTATTTCTGTGACTTCAGCTTCTGTCATCTTTCCCTGGTCTGCTTTGGTCAGGGCCTTTTTTCAGTTTCTCAAACCTGCAAGCTCTTCACTGCCTCCAGGCCTTTGTGCCCACTGTTCCTTCTGCCTTTATTGCTTCCCCAACTTCAGCACTTCTCCTCTCCAACCACTCATGCCCATCCTCGGAGTGTGAACTTTCCAACATCAAAGCTAAGCATCACCTGCATTTTTTTTTTTCATTACACCATGTGCCTTTGTCTCCTAGAACTTATCACAAGTTGTAATTATGTGTCTATATTTTTTGTGTTTATTTGCCTTCTAGACCATGTCCTCCATGATGCTGAATTCTTGCTACTCACCACTGTAGCCCTGAGACCTAGTACATGGTAAACATTCAGTGAACACTTCATGACTGAAAAAAAATACTAATGGTAGAATTTAAGTGCTTGGATATACATGTGCTCAGTGCAATATATTTTTTTTTTTCAGTTTTCCTCTGTGTTTGCAAATGTTCATAATAAAATGGAGGAAAACAAAACAATATAAATATTTAAATAAGAATTAATAACTGAGAACTAGTAGGATATTTATCATGATTTATAATTAAATATTCCTGTGAATAGATTCAAAGGTCAGGAAAGGTCAATAATGCTACAGATAATTTTGTTTTTCTTGGCAAAATGTTTCAGGAGATGATAGAGCATCACAATGATCAATAATGGGATAATTATGTTTACATCCCTGTTTTTTTCATATTTTGTAGACTAGAGTAAGGTGAGCCTATCTGGCAACTCATTAATAAGGTCTATCGCATGATGGACTATCTAACCACGCAATGGAATAATATTTGTAAGAGATATATAGACTACTCTATTGGACAGCACAGATATAGACAACATGTTCAGTGCATTTAGACTAAAACATGACTTACATTCGTAGAATGGCTAGGAATCATCAATATAGTCACAGTTCTCCCATTAGACTAGACATCAATAATTCTAGTAGCTAAAACATTCACTGAGTGCAGTTAAATCAAATGAACCATTTGAAGAAAAATACAGACTCATGAGACACTAGGCACCAGGAAACCAGTGTCTTTATTTCAAATGCTGTAAAGTGTAAGATGTAAGAATTCTGAACGATATCTGACATCATTGTTTATCTACGCCCTTTCTTGTGAGTGCCAAAACTTACAATCAGAGCCCAAAATCCATTTTTATTATCAGTTCTAAAAGTTAGGTCTGGAGCTCTCCAAAATGGTTTGATTTATTAGGCTTATGCTTTTGTGATGCAGTAAGAAATTTATAGTAAGTTTAACATTTTATAGTCTCCTAAAAATCTTCTTCAGTGTTTGATTTCATATCCTGCTATGTCAGCTTTGCCAAGGACTCATGTTTGTTTGTTTTTTCTTTCCCCACCCTATAGTCTGTCATAGAAACTGAGGATGAGACCCATATTTTCCCAAATAGTGACCAAGAACAATTCTCAATTTCATTTTCTGTAGCTTGTCTTTTATCTCCATTTGTAATCGAAATGAGGAAGGGGCTTCATTATTCTTGATTTCTTAAAATAATCATTCATACAAAGCAGTCTTATAATGCAGAATACACACATTTTTTGTGGGGATAGGTAAAGGGCTAGTGCAAAATTTAGACAACAAATTGCAATTTAACATAACATATACCTGTTCTTACCGATTGGACACAACTGCCACTAGTAATTTGTTTCTGGCTAACTTTAGTTTGAGGTGAGCTCTGATCTTGCCATTGATGAGAACTGCAAAAGTAAAAGAAAAGAGCTTGAAGAATTTTTTTAAAGAAATGGCAAGAATATGAGAGAGTGGTAGATAATTAGGTAAGATAATTGAGTATATTAGTGCCAGATGCTTGACAGTCTTATAAACCACGGAGAATGTGTCAGTCCAGGTCCTCCAATACACAGGAAGTGCAGGAGGTTTTGAGGGGACGACCCCTGTGAAAGATAATGGGGGATAAAGTAGGACTGGATGTAGAATGAGGTAGAATAAGAGGACTAAAAGGTGACTTCCTAGATTTTTACAAAAGCATCTGGATTAATGATAGTGCCATTTGATGAAGGGAGGAAGACTGAGAAAGTAGTAGGTTTGGGAGGGAGAAAAAAATATTTTTGTCATAAAGAGTGAGGTAACATTTAGATAACCACGTGGAGACATTGAGTAGGCAATTAGTTATAGGAGTTTGAATCTCAGAGGAGTGGTCTAAGCTGGATATATTTATTTTGTAAGTCATAGCATATCACTTACATTTAAAGCCACAGGATTGTACAGAATCAATCAAGGGGAAAATGTAGATGAAGAATTAACTCTTGGAATAATTTAATATTAAAAGTCCTGCAAGGAGAGAACAATGCAGAAAATGAAGTTGAAAAGGGGCAACAAATGAGGTAAGAGGGGAACCAGTGGTGTGTGGTATTTACGAAACCAAGAGTACTAGCTAGGGTTCTCCAGAAAAACAGAACCTATAGCGCACAGATATAGTTTTGTAAGAGGAACTCTGATGTCTGACGGCAGGAGAAAATGGATGTCCCAACTCAAGAAGGGAGAGAGAATTTGCTCTTCCTCCACCTTTATGTTCTAGCTGGGCCCTCAATGAATTGAAAGCTGCTGCCCATGCAGTTGAGGGCACGTCTTCTTTACTCAGTCTACTGATTCAAATGCTAACCTCTTTCAGAAACACCTTCACAACACACTCAAAAACAGTGTTTTATTTCTATCTGGGCAGCTGTTAGCCCAGTCAAACTGTCACATAAAATTAACCATTATATCAAATGCAACATGTATTTTAAGAAAGAGGAAGTAATCAGTAATGACAAGTGCTGTGAGAGGCTTTCGTGCGAAGACTCTGTTTCTTAGACTTACTGAAACAATTTCTTTTAGGACTGTTGTCTAAACTCAATTATTCTCAAAGTTTCAGGAAATAAATTTGGATTTTCACCCCGGGGTCTGCATATATATAACAGAAAAGCATATTAGGTTACACTGAAAAATCTATATCTATTAAGTTATCAACTTTCAAGACCACAGAAACAAAACCTTAGTCTCTTACCATTTAATCCCTCCCTTTCTCTCCATTAGACTTCGGATATGGAAGGAGTTATATAAAGTTTAACTGAGGAAAATTATACTACTCTATTCAGAATACAGGAAATGCCATAATAAAATGTTTTTGACTATTAAAAAAACTTTTTTCTACTCTTCTTGCCTCGTTTGATGACAAAGGATTTTAGAATGAATGTAATACGGAGTACAGGCAGGCCCTCTAGTTGTTTGGGGTTTTATAAGTAT
The DNA here is from genome assembly GCF_028021215.1 of Eschrichtius robustus. Lineage (NCBI taxonomy): Eukaryota > Metazoa > Chordata > Mammalia > Artiodactyla > Eschrichtiidae > Eschrichtius > Eschrichtius robustus. The sequence continues at coordinate 64,099,300 of NC_090832.1, read as the reverse complement.
CCATTTTACACTGAAGGTACTTCTTTCCCTTGCATCTTACGTGTTGCAAGAGAGACTCAGGGGTGTCTAGGCTTTGAAGTTGACTAGTGCCCCATTCCCATGACAACCGATTTTCATTGTTTTGTTGTTCTGCCTCTCAGTTATTATTGAACCATGATAAATCCCTTTCTACCTTCATAACCCTAAAATTGCTCCAAACCAAAGGATCTTAACTTTTGATATTAACAAACATTTGGTGGCTTCTGATATTCCTCAGCTATATAATGATTTCTTCAACACACTCTAAACACCTATAACTGAGAGCCCTTCCAGATAGTATGGGAAAAATCATAGTCATTTTTCTCTTGTCACTGTTATAGTTCCCTTCCCTCTGCATTGCTTTCCTTTCTCTTAATTTCTAGTGTTTCAGAGACCCTTTATTTAGGCAAACTCTGTTTGCTACTTCCTGTGTCAAACTATATGTGAGTGACAAGGCACATAAGCCATGTTTATTTATTAGCACTTTACTTTTAATGTAAAAATTATGCATTAGCTCAAAAACAGCTTCATGAATACAAAAGCATCTTGACTATTTTAGGAAAGATATCTTTCCAAAATTTCAAGACACTTCTTTTTGTCCAGGGAAGAAGTAGTGATTTTTACATATCAATCACATAGATCAGAGCACTGTGACTCTGTGTGTGCATGTGTGTGTGTGTTACTTGTTCTTAATTTCCCAAGGGACCCTGTAATCCACAGAAATTCAGTAAGTGCTCAAGTGGAGTGGAGTTGGGGTTGACTGTGAAAGATGGGGCTCCTTTCACTTATACACTTAATTCAACAAAATTGAGAGGCAGAGACTAGTTTAAAAATGTTTTATAATGCATTGCCAATGAAATAAAGAGCTTGTTCATTGGCTTATTTAATATGCAGTAAAACTTCTCATTGGGTTATTTAATATGCAGTAAAACTTCTCAGATCCTGAGGTTTTGGAAATTTCTATGGCCCTTCACTTCATTCTTAAGGAAAACTAATTTTAACCATTGAACATAAAAATATATGAAATGGTTTTAAAATATTACTGTAGAGTATCTTTTACACAGTTACAAATATATACCCATCTCTGATCATGTTGCTCATCAGGTGCATAGCGAGAAGTGCCTGCAGCCAGTTAAAGGGGATGGAACATCAGGCTTTGGAGGATGTCCTACAGGGGATGTCACAGAAAACTGATAGGCAGGAGATGCATGAAGAAGACACTGAAAAACTCACGCATTTACCCAGGAGAAGACAAGCATTTGAACTCTTAGCCTACAAAGAGCATCTCTGTTCTTCAGGGTTGTTTAGAGAAACTTTAAGAATGTTACAACTACACTTTAGGACTTTTGCAGGGTTTAGCAAGTTTCCCTCTTTCTCCCCAGTCCAATACACAAGAGGAACTAAACCTTGAAGTTAAAAAAGAGAAAAAATATCTCAGAGCCAGGCCATGCCTCTCCTTTATTCCATATAGTCCAGAATCCCAGCCCAAGTCAGCCTTGAGGGCACAGGAGGCGATGAAGTTTAAATCCACTTTGGAATTGCAACTTTAAATTGCATTTAAAAATAGAAAGAGCCTCAAAATTTATGGGATCTGTACACGATATAATTGGAGGGGAACAAAACAAAATTTAAAAGAGTATTTATTGATTCCTTTAGTCAGAGAATATTTGTAGCAGGAATTGCTCTAGCTGTTGAGGACACACCTGTAAACAAAACAAACAAAAATGTCTGTCTTTGTGAAGCTTAAATTTAAATTCTATTGAGAGCCCTCTTAAGACAGTAATTGGAGAAAAATTAAACCAATTCTTATTTCGACTTCACCAAGTTGAAACACATCATTAAACTTGCTAAAACCAGTATGAGTCTCACATTATAGACTTGAAATTAAAATGTAAGCTGTTTTTCCCCAAATATATATGGTTGCAATTTATTGTAATACATCAGCTTTCTCATGGTGCTGCATTCTGGGAATTGTTCATTCTTCCACGTTGTACTTGACCCTATCTGAAGGGGCCTTTAAGGAATGGGTGAAGGAGAGCATTTTCAGTTTGTTTCCTGCCCCTGGTCTACTAGGGGTCTAAAGATAATTTTAAGTCTTCAATAGTAACCTTTCTCTTTTTCTGGCCCATGTCAGTGAATCATTTAGCAGTACACCTCACAAAAATACTTAGCGAAGTCCATTGCTAAATAACAAGCCCACAGTTTTTGGGGGGGACATAATTTCCAGAAGCAGTATATTTGTTTGCTTTTGCATCCCCATCTTGGTTCCACCTTACACAATTGTGTTTGCCTATCCCTAGAGCTTATCTAACTTTGGTGGGACTGTCAGTATTCCTGTTTTCCTTCCCTGAGTCATTTTGTCTGATTGAAAGGATTTGGTTGTTCCTAGATCCTTAATTGGTCTTTGTCTGAAAGACTTTTATCAATTTCTGGGTTTTAATAATATAAGTGATATCATGCCCCTAAATCAATCCTTTTTTTTCCCTTAAAAATTTTATGTTCTTTTCTTATTGTTTGGAGTCTAAAAATTGGTTGGCTTTTCCAACATTGCAAAGCCATGAATTTCTGACATTTCTCTAAAATCTTGCTATTTTGCTTGCAAACTGACAAATTCTCTCTGAGCTCTTCTCTTTCTCATCAAAGAGAGGTCGTTGCAAACAGACACCCACTAATAACATCGTTTCATATCTCCTTCTCCTCATCCTACAAGTTTATTTCATGCATTTCTGCCTTCAAATACTTTGTGACACCTTTTATCATTTTTTGCCACTGTGTAATGTTGATTGCCATCTTTCAAGCATACAAGACAGTGTTCCTGCTAGTCACTCTTTGGCCTCCAAGCAAATGCTCACAGATCTTTTTCCTTCTCCCTTCCTTCTTCCCTTCCTCCCTCCCTCCTTCCCTCCCTCTCTCCCTCCTTTCTTTCTTTTTCTTTCTTTCTTTCTCCCTTCCTTCCTTCCTTCCTTCCATCCTTTCTTCCTTCCATCCTTTCTTCCTTCCTTCCTTTCTTTCTTTCCTTCTTTCTTTCTCTTTCTTTCTTTCCTTTCTTTTCTTTCTTATATCCACCTTCTACAATGCCAGGAAAAGAATGGGAAACACTTACATTTAATTTGCATATAAAAGAACTATGAGGGCCTTGTTGGGGAAGAGAGGGTAAAAGTCCTATGGGCTGGGAACTGAGAAAGAAAAATTTAAGATGGAGAAAATAGGCTCTACAGTGTAGTCTGGATAAAATGAGTCCAATCCTGTAGAGGATGTAAGAAGAAATGTTGGGGGGTTCGGTATTGCTTCACATTTGATGTGTTTTGAGTGATAGATGTAAAGAATGCATTTTCCTTTAAACTGAATGGTTGACTGTTAAACTTTGTTATAAGTGCAAAATTCCTCAGATCTTCAACACTGAATCATAATTTCAAAAGGGTTTACATATAAATCACATTGGTCTCTTTTTCTACTTAAACAAGTCATTGTCATAATTTATGGATGTAATAATACTGCTAATTCTAATACAAAGGTGGCTTATTCTGTTTTATTGTAATCTCTGATTAGATGTGTATAAGATTTACCATGCAGATTTTAAGGAGCAATTTTCCCTTTATTACAAGGTATCAAGAGATTCCTGTGTCTTTTTAATGTCAAAGATAGTTTTGAAGTTTAAATGGGAGTAAGGCAAGAAATGAAACTCAGTTATTGTATTTTCCTTCTTTCAACCCAAAAAGTCAGTACAAAAGCCACAAAGATTGAGCTCTGTTTCTTTCATACCTATCATTTCGATTCACAGTCACATTAATTTTCTCTACTTTTCTCCAAAGCAGAAATACAGGTGGATGGCCCAGAAGAGGAAAGTAGGGAGCAGTTAAAAGTGATTATATGTTTCAAGTCTCTGATCTTGGATTGAAAATTTATTGAGTTATAGGTCAATTAAACTGAGGGATATATATTAAATATCTGTTTTTGAACTTTTATTTTACTGAATTTTGTTCACCATATTTACCTTTGGACATGTAAAGCGTAAGGAATAATGAAAACTAAAATTTGGGGCCTGAATTTAATAGACTATTCTTAATGTATTGTATATCATACTGCATGTATACTTAGTATAAGAGACAAGAAGTGACAGACTAATTGAAAAAGTTGAGTGCTAAGAGTTAAGAAATCATGGTAACTATCCTGCCTATGACACTAGCTATAGCTGGAATTCTAGCAAGTCACTTGCCTACCTAGGTCTTAATTTTCATATCTTAATATGAAGAACTTTTATTAATTTCTGTTCTACTAAACTTCTATTGTAAAATGAATTTTATTAGTTACATATAACAAAATATTTTTTGTTTTATAATTAATGAAATCCAGAACATATGAGCTCATTATTATAATTCTCTGTAAGTAAAAAGAACATTTGAACTTGAGTGTTCACTCAAGCACACACTCTCTTGGATGAGTCAACATCTCTAAGTTTTCTTTCCCAATTTTCTTATCAGTAAATAAGGATAATAATATTATGCATATAGCCATGAAGGCAAAATAATAAAATATACACTCATAAACTGTAAGGCAAAAATTATTTTCTTTCTTAAAATATATTTAATGAAATAGTATAGCTGTTCAATATATACTTTTTCTAAGTTAGGAAGAAATAGAATCGTATTTTAAACAATTTCACTCTAAGAAAATAACATCATTTGTAAGGTCATAAGATAAGCTGATTTACAAACCAAGGGGTTGTATAAAATAATAATGACCCTAAAATTCTTACACTAGTTTGTGTTTTGAAGACATCAAAGTCTTTCAATAATGGAAAGAGATAATCAAAAAAACTCTTCATAAACAATTTTCTTTTCTTAATTATTATTTCTACTAACACCAGGAAGGTATTAAAAAAGCTTAATACACAATAAATTTCTGATAACTTTTATAAGACAAAAATGATTGGATATTTTAAGAATTCTGGACACTAACCAATTATCTTTCTGAAAGTAGGTAGATAGGTGAATACACATGTATGCATATATACATATGGATAAGTTTACAGACACACACAACATACACGCTTATAGTGTTTTTTTAAAAGTAGTCTATATTGTTTCTGTAAAATGGAGAAAATTATTAAGGGTTTTGCCTTGAAAGAGTTTGAAAGTACAATTATTCTAAATTCTATGATTTGAAAAAGAATATGGAAAATGGAGGCATTATCATTCAGGAAGTTCTATTTTTCACAAATATTTAGGTATTTTAAGGATTATGGAATTTTTTTAAGGCAAGCAAGAAGGGTTTTCTTCTTTCCTTCTTTTGTTGGCCAGCATGAATCTTATAGTGAAACATGACCCCACTTGAACAAAGCTTATAAACTCTTTCCAATGCTCATTAAACTCTAAAGACCTCAAATCACCATTTCATGGATTTGAACTCTTTTTCTGTTTAATGTCTTTACATTCATTGTTCTGCCCATATGTCCTTTCAGACTAATAGATAATTCTTCTCTCACAATCTGACCTTTGTTTTCAATATGGTGCATGTAACAGATAAAATAAGACAGGATGAGATCTCTCTTTATTTTCCTCTTAACTTTGTATGCTGTGTTTCATTTGGCTTCAAGTCCTGGGAAATTCATTAGGTATTCAAATCAGAGAATAAGTCAGAAATCTCTACAAGTTAAGTCAGTGGGAATTGCTGTAATCAAATTTTACCAGGTTCTTTAAACAATTATGGTTTTATGGAACATTTCTTAGAAGAAAAGATCCTTGATAGATGCTAGAAGACAACTTTAAAGTAGTGAGTTTGGGGCTTCCCTGGGGGCGCAGTGGTTAAGAATCTACCTGCCAATGCAGGGGACGTGGGTTCAAGCCCTGTCCAGGAAGATCCCACATGCTGCGGAGCAACTAAGCCCGTGCGCCACAACTACTGAGCCTGCGCTCTGGAGCTTGCAAGCCACAACTACTGAAGGCTGCGCACCTAGAGCCCGTGCTCCGCAACAAGAGAAGCCACTGCAATGAGAAGCCCGCGCACCGCAACGAAGAGTAGCCCCCACTCGCCACAACTAGAGAAAGCCTGCGCACAGCAACGAAGACCCAACACAGCCAAAAATAAGTAAATAAAATAAATAAATTAGAAAAATAGTGAGTTTGAGTGAAAATGATTTTTTAATTAGAAAATGTTTAAAAAGCTAGGTATATAAAAACAAATCGCAAGTATCTGCATGAGAATCCATATTCAGTGTTATTATATTTACTTAATCCTTGGGTTTGTAAACCAGTGCTAATATATATCATGATGAGTCTTAATTTTAAAAATAAATAGTCATTGCATCACACCAAAACTTTCTAAGTAATGTAAAAATTATAAGGTATAGTTTAAATTTTGAAAACCAAAATTGTAGAGAGAGATTTTAAATTGCCACATCTTTCTACTCTATTTAAGTGTATCTCTAGTAAAGCAAGATGACATCATCTTTACTGTCAATTAAATGTTTATATTTTTCCTTACTTTATTTTACGTTATGAATGAATGCTCTTTCAAGTGTTTCATATATTTTTAACTAAATGGACTTATTAAACAGTTAAATATGTTAATTGATAAACAGTAGGCACACTTTTGCATTGTAAGGTTACAAAAAGAATGTTTAATAAGGTATATCACAGAGTATTATCAATTTAGGAAAAAGTGAAATGGCAATAAATAAGAAATGAATTATATTATGGCAAGAGGATTGGTTTGGAGTGAAGATAAGGCCAAAGAGTATAAAATGGCTATTCAGTGTTGGAGTTAAAGAATGATCCATTTCATTTTATACTATGGAATCTCTAGTCTAATCTTTTTGAAAGTCTTCCTGAAAGGGTTGAGGTAATGACAATCTCAGGCTTCTTGGCTTATCTTCCGATAAAGCCTTCTCTCAAACTTTGAATATCGATTGTCAACCCATTTGGTAACCAGCTTTTTCTTCAACAAATATTACTAGAATGCTCAATTATCAGCTGTTAAATATCTGAACAATATCCTTTGTCTGGCCAGCTGCTAAAACGTCCGGTTGCTGGGCTTATTTCATCTCAAATACATAGGCGGCCTGCCAATAGCGTCCATTCTCAGCACCCTTCAACTGGTCCTGATACCATCCTTTCAGTGGCCAGCTGTTGCATTTATAGTTAAATTGTTGCCAAACCAAAGGTCACAAAAAACAATGCCTTGTCTTTTTTTTGGAACTTTTATCTTGCCCAAGCTTCATCATCAATGTCATATTGCTCTGAGCTAGCGCCAGCATCCCACAGATTTCCAGAAAGCTTTTAGAACGTATTTTGTATTCATCATAGATGGCATATAATTGAAGCAATCCACCTGCTCTGGGGCTTGTCTGTCAACTTTGATCTGGTCGAGGCATGACTGACACTTGCTTATTGTTGTAAATTTGGATATTGTTTTTTCAGACAAACGAGAAATCTATGTTTTATGATAGATCGCTGTATGTCCTTTAGCTCTTGAAAAGTACAACTAGATGTTACGGTTTGGGTATTCACAACTGCATTACTATTTTATCCATAAGCTCATTTTAAAAATGAAAATAAATTGAATCGTTTATAAAATAAATAATGACTAAGTGTATAAAATATTCATTACAGACAGTGTATAAAGGAGTAAATTATCTATATCCCGGACATTAAAGTAACCACTTTCAATATTAGGTTTTAGTTCTAGCTTTTTCTTCTGGAAATTATATATAGATGTGTATGGATGCCTACATGAATTAAAATCTTTAGGTTGCTATCTGTTGCTTCAAACACAAATTTGGGATGTTACCATTCTGACAAAATAATATGATTTTAAAAGTAATACATAATAATTGAGAAATTAGCAAAAACACTGAAAATAAAAAAGAAAATTAATGAATAATTTTATTAATGTTTTGTGACAAATTACTCCATTTTTAAAATTTATGTATATTTGTGCATATATTCATAGTAGTTTTAAAAATTTGGATAACTATATATTTTCTTTAATACATGCTTGCAACGAACGAACAATATACATATATATAAAGGAAAAGTTAATTATTTCCCCTTCTTAATACAGTGCTTCATAAAATAAATTAAAAATATTTACTGTAACCATTCCAAACATATTTCTATGTTTTTACAAGTCAATATAAAAAGGCACAGATAAATACTATACAGGGGTTTTTACTTATGATACCGTATTGTACCCATTATTCTATAGCTTGCGATTTTCATTTAACAAGTGTACATACCATTTTGCAGTCAAATGCTCTACCCCTGAGCTCTACCCCCAATACATACCATTTTGTTAAATGATTTTCTCATATATGAAGTTAATAACATTTCCCCAGGTGAGTAAATATATTTGAAAACTTAATTACAATGGAAGATAAAGTTCCACCATCTTTCTGAACAATCTTTCTTTGATCATTAAACTGTTGTTTGAAATTAGATTATTTATAACTCTTATAAACACAGTTGCAATGAGCAATATGATGTATATGTGTTTTTTTTTAAGTGGGTTTTGATTTTTTTTTAGGATAGGCTTCTAGAACTGAAATTAATGATAAAAGAGCATAAAGTTAAAAATATATCTTGATTCATATTGTCTCTTGCTTAACAGAAAGAAGATTTGTATTCCCACAGTTTTAAATAGAATAATATGTCCATTTTGATGCAGATTATTATATTACTATTTTTATGTTTATATATAAATCCTTGCAGGACATTTGGTCTTGTCCAAAAAAACCATAAAACATTTTGTCCATAAGACTTTTGGTCCACATCAAAAGGACCTTGATATTTGGTCCTGTCCAAAACAATTTGGCATGGACCAAATATGTTCATGGATGTTTTAGGACCAAATTTCAAGTACCAGCTTTTCTGGCTGTGCACAAAATGTCTTATAGATGTTTTGAACAGCACCAAATGTCTGCTCACCATATAAATTTATACTTCTCTTTCAGAGATAACCATGATTTTTATAACAATTATTTTACAATGCCTAGGTACAATTTCTTTTTAAAAATATTTTATGGTTGTTATATGCAAAAAAATCTAAAATTATTTGAGAAAATAATGACTATTTGTATTTATAAATGCATATGTAAACTATATATTTTAATTTAAATAGATATAGATATAAACATGATCGCAGATATTAATGCAAATATATATACATATGTATATCTAGTTTGCTACATTTTATAAACGTGGAATTACAGTTGATCCTTGAACAATGCAGGGGTTAGGTGCACTTACTGGCATAGTTGAAAATCCGCTTATAATTTTTGACTCCTGGATGACTTAACTACTAGTAGCCTACTGTTGACCAGAAACCTTACCAATAACATAAAGAGTCAACTATCACATAATATACTCTTAATTTAAAAAAATAAACAGCAAAAATAGAAAACTCAGTCTTGTAAAATAATAATAAAAAAAACCCCTCTGGTTGCATTATTTTCCAAACCTGAGTGTCACTCTGTAGTGAGTGGGAAATCGCTACCCTGAGAACAAAAATCTTGTCAGGTTATTACGTCTTCCTCTCCTCATTGTTGCTCACCTTCACAGTCTTGATAATGTGTGATTCTCAAATACTATGCAATAATACTTGCTCATTCATTTTGTTCATTTTGCACAAAAATCTATATGTTCCTGTCACATATTTTCATGTTTTGTTTTTCCCTGAGTATAATAACAGTGTCTTGTTTTATCCCAGAGGCTGAGGAATCTTTTTCCTTGTTCATTTCAGACAGTCAAAGAAACTGGTTTGGAGAAAGGTTTATACGCAAACACTTTAGAGTAATTTATTTACTACTCGTCATACATTAACACACTGCTTCATATAATTCTTACTTGCAATCTCATTGTATGCATACTGTACTTGCTTTACTATTTATTCCTTAGAGTATTTTGAAAATTTAATCTCTCTATGCATTTAAGAGAATGAAATCAGTATAACTAACCCATTTAAATTTGCTTTTCCTTTAATTATTCTTAAAGATCTTGGGATGTATATATTTCTTTGGCATGTGGGTGATTACATGAGAACTTTCTTAGTATTGTTAAAAACCTTGATGGATTTCCTTTTCCATCAGCATTTTGAAGGCAATAAAATTTGAATTGGATATTGAGTGTGAGCAGCTGACTTCATTTGTAGGCCTTAAATAATCAACCTGTCTACTTTTATTTCCTCTGACCATAAAGTTAAAAAAATACTAATAAACTCAAAGAAATGTAGTGAATATTGATAGAATTGTGTTTGAAAAGCAGTTTGAGGTGTTTTGTGTAAGAAGAAAATATCCTTATTCCTGAAAGGAGATGTAACTTGTAAAACATTATTTGGATATTTCTTGATAGGACATATAAGAGAAATTATAATACTTCCTTATATTTATATAAAAGATCTAAGTACGAAGTACTTTTTAGATCATATTTTGTTTCATAGCTTTATTATTTCTTTTTGTTATTGAATGGTTGTCCTTTGAAGAAAAATTTGAAAAAAAAAATACAGAAAAACTTAAAGAATAGAACCTTAGGATGTACTGCCCAGTGATAACAACTGATTCAGTCACATTTGTTTTTAAGACATTTACCTGATTTTTCCAAATTGAACGTCTTAAAATGTACCACTTGAAAATGACTTTATTACATTTAAGAAATATTTATAAACAAAACGCAATGGTGACACTAATTGCAGGTTAGGACCTTACAACCATCTCTAAGGCAAAAATGAGAGAAAGTGGGGCAGGTGATGGTGGAGGGAAGGAGGAAGAGAGAGAGAGGGAGAGAGGAGAAAGGAGGGAGTGAGGGAGGAAAGAAGGAAGGAAGGGAGAAAGAAACAGAGAAAGAGAAAGAGAGAAAGAAAGGAAGGAAGGAAGGAGGAAAGAAAGAAACAAGGAAAAAGAAAAAGAAAGAAAAAAGAGAAAGAAGGAAAGAGAGGGAAAGAAAGGAAGGAGAGGGAAGGAAGGAAGGAAGGAATGAAGGAAGGTAGGGAAAGAAAGAAACTTTTTAACACAGACAGGAATTGACAACGCTATTTAGGAAAGGTGTGTTCTATAGCATCACTGATTTAATATGCAGCATTTGGAATTAGACACTGTCCTACAGCCACTGAAGACATTAATGACTCTTTATTGAGTTTATAATAAAGAGTACTAAATATCATCTGAGCCCACCCCCAAAAGCATCAAGTTACAACGCTCTAAAGGCATTTGGCATATTTTTATTGATTTATAGGCCATGGAAATAATGACAGAAAGAAAGAGGTTCTGCAGAGGTTTGAATACATTTACTGTGGCTCTCGACAGTTGTCTGATAACCTGACTATCAAGCGGCGCTTGGGGGCCTGTTAGTGGCAAAGCTGTGGAAAAAAGCAAAGTCACTTAATTTTAAGCTACTGGAAACTTTAATAGTGTTGGACTGCTAGTGCATTAACTCATCTCTACCACAAATTTTCAGTCTACTAAACAGGAAGAAGATAGTGTGGATTCGTGTAAAATCAAAGTGATTCTTTTCTATTTTTCACTGGCTCTTGGGAGTTTTTCTGCACAGAAGAGAATTCCTAAGAAGCTGCAAACCAAAGAAGGGTTTTAATAAAAAAACGGAGCTTTATAGCCAGCTCAAATTGAATATTAAGTAATTTTGTTTTTAAAATACGAAGGACAAATATTCCATGTGAGCACTGTAATGATGTTAATATAAATAATAATGGTAATAGATCTCACATTTATGGGGTCATCATACAGATATTGTATAAAATGCTTTATGTATATTTTCTCACATTTTCCACACAACTCTATGAGGTAGATTTAGTCATTATCTTCCTCCATAGATTATAAAACTCAGCCATAAAAAGATTAAGTACCTTGAAGAACAGATCCAATAAGCAGTAGATCCGGGATCTGAACCCAGAGAATTTGACTCTAGAGCCTATTCTTTGAAACACTTTCTCCAAATCTGATTAATTTAAATTAAATGAAGCACAGATTAATGCAGAAACATTACATTGGACATTATCAGGAGGAAGGATTACATTGTAGATACATTCTTTATGACTTTCCATTCCCTGTATTCTAATTTACCCCCTTTCTCCTGTCGTCTACAGCTTTTACTTTTGTCTCAATAGCGGTTAACTGTTATTCTGCTACTTTTCAAAATGGTCCTGAACATAGAAATATTTTACTTTGTCATATTGGCTTGTTAACCAAAATTTTAGAAACGGATATCTGATCGAAGTAAAAAAGGTGTTTATTTGGGGTTTGTTAGGACTGCAGCCTGGGAGACACAGATTCAAGAGACACTTGAATTGTGTTCCACTGAACTACAAAATGAGGGAGGCTTATAAAGGCAAAAAACTGCAAGGTTACAGTTATTTACATGAGTTGTTTATCAAGAATTAAAACCGGAGCTGGCAAGAAGTAAGGATGCCTGTTAAATAAGGATTAATTTGGGTTCGAAATGGTTGCATAGTTACAAGGGGAGGCCTTAAGACCATAAGCTTGTAGCTGGCAGGTGATGTCCTTGGGCCTCGTACAGTTCAGAGAAATTTCAAGTTCTCAGTGGGGCAGAGAGGCATCTGAGACCAGATCCGCAATGGCCGCCCGACTTCATTTTTGTACGCCTGAACTGTGATTACTCCATTATAATTTTCATTGGTCATCAAGGTTAACTAGGTAACTGAGGCAATGGAGTAGAAAATGTTCATATTATGTGATGCAATATTCAATACAAATAGAATATGGAATAGTCACGAAGAGATTAATATCTTAAAGGAAAAATTAGGCTCAAAGGACAGGCATGATGCCACACATTATATATCTTTTTCATGGCATTGTAGGCAATTCAACAGGTAACACTGTATTCCCTGTCCAAATTGAGATCCAAAGGAAAGCTAGAAAGGGGAGACAGAGAGACAGAGATGGGAATATGAGTCCTATTACTGATTGGTAAAACAATTTGCTTAGATCTCTGGTGGCTACAGTGGCTTGTTCATACTTCACCCATAGATAAGGGTCTTTTCTTCACACAGACATTGGCAGAGTTAGAACCCTGCCAGCTTTGTGCCCAGCACAGGGCAGGGCCTGCTCCCTTGAGCTCACTGCATGGCTGTGGTGACATGGGACTCAGACTCGGAAGGTGGGAGATACCAGAGTAGGGGCTGAGCGACAACTTCACAAGTATCTTCTTTAAAAGCACCCATCAGATAATGTACTGTTTCCCTGGAGGAATGTGGAGAATATGTGTGTGTGTGTTTGCAAGTGTGTGTGTATGTGTTTAATTTGGTAGTGGGGTAGGACAAAAGGCTAGTACTGGCACTGTCATATGAAACAAGAAGAATTAGGAAATTATATGCCCCATAACAAATATTTGTTTTTTTAAATTAATTAATTAATTAATTATATTTTATTTTTGGCTGCATTGGGTCTTTGTTGCTGCGCGCAGGTCTTCTCTAGTTGCGGCAAGTGGGGGCTACTTTTCGTTGTGGTGCGCAGGCTTCTCATTGCGGTGGCTTGTCTTGCGGAGCACGGGCTCTAGGTGCATGGGCTTCAGTAGTTGTGGCACGCGGGCTCAGTAGTTGTGGCTCGTGGCTCCAGAGCACAGGCTCAGTAGTTGTGTTCTTAACCACTGCGCCACCAGAGAAGTCCCCATTATTTGTTTTTTAGTGTGGACAGTAGCTTAGTATAATCATACAAAATAGTCTCATTTTATAATATTTAAAATATATGCAAAAATATGAAAACAATATGTCTATGATGTTTTATTTTATTTCATGGTATCTCTGTAATATTTTTATTTTATTATTTTAACAGAAAAATACAACATTTTTCCTTCACATCTTCTTAGTTTTTTTTCTTGTTTTTTAAAAATCAAGTTATTATGTGTGCAATATTATTCGGATTATCTTGTCTCTCTCCCTCTATTTCTCAATCTTTCTCTCCCTCACACACAGACACACACACAAACACACATCATGACAGTCTTTTCATGATATTATATCTTACTCTCCAGTGCTTTCTTCATTTCTGCATTCATGAACCATTACACGGGTTTTACTTAAACCTCTTTGCAAGGACATCTGATTTCTTTGTTTTTCATTCCTGTCATCACTCATTGGAACTGTCCATCTTCTTAAACTTTAAACAAGTTACTGCTTGGTATCACCTTATAATTAAGTAGCTTTTCATAAGTATATTGGCCATTTGGATATCCTTCTTCTGCAATGCCTGTTCAAATCTCTTGCTCATTTTTCTTTTGGCTTTTCTGCCATTTCTTATTGAATTCTAGATGTGAACGTTTTGTCTTAGATACTTTCTTTGACTCTACAGCTTCCTTCTCTATCTTATGTCCTTTAATAGACAGCTTTTAAGAATTTTAATGTAGTCCAGCTGAGCAATTTTTAATCCTTTAATGATTAATCATTTTTAGGAAATCATTGTTTATTTCCACATTATTAAGGTATTCTCTTATGTTTTCTTCTAGAAGGTTTATTGTTTTGCTGCTCCCACAAGTTGCCTAGAATTATTTTCTGTGTAGAATCTGTTATAAGAATTAAGTTTATCATTATTGTGACTATCTATTTGTCCACATGTATACTCAATTGATCTAGCACCCATTATTAAAAAGAATATTTTCCCACTCTGTTAAGCAACCTTGGCCACAAAGTAGTGCTAGATGCTATTTCTGGATTCCACACCTGATCTTTTTCTGCTCTCTCCCCCAAATTAGTACAGCTTTAACATAAATCTTGATGTTAGGTGATGAATTTCTTTCCACTTTGTTCTACCTCTTCAAGTACATATGCAGCATCACTGACCCTTTGCATTGCTAATAAATTTTGGAATTTTCATTGCAACTGCCATCACAAAACATTTGAGATTTTTACTGGAATTTCATTAAATATTTTAGGGAGTACTAATATCTTTAAAACATTAAGATAACTATTTCATAATATAATATAGCCCTCCATTTTTCTTTCTTTATTAATGTCTTTGGCAGTGTTTTAAGTTTTATTTGAAGCTTTTCTGTACCTCTTTCATTAATTTTTCCTCTAAATTTTATATTTTCAAATTTTATGCTATTAAAAATTACTTTCTTTTGTGTTTAATTTCTAATTGCTTACTACCTGTTTATAAAAATACTGTTGATGTTTGTACATTGACCCTGTATTCATCAATCCTTGCTGACATACTTATTAATTTTAATATTTTGGTAGGTTTGTAGGTTTAATTTTTCACAATTAATATAAATAATAATAGTTTTATTTCTTCATTTTCAATCACTTTACCGTATTATTTTATTTTTTCACTGGCTACACCTTCTAATAAATAAAAATGATGATAATGGACATTCTTAAATCGTTTCCAATCTAGAAAAGCTTTTTTTTAAACATTATACTATTAAACGTGATGGTAGCTGTAGAAATGTCATCTATCTATTTATCTATCCATACTCTTTCAGTTTGATGAATGAACGTCCCTTCTTCCTAGTTTGCTAAATTTTTTATCATAACAATTTTAATATAATCTATCAATGTAATCATGTAAATTGTTTATTCTGTTAATGTGGAGAATTGCATTCATTGATTTTAAAAATGTTAAACCAAACTCATAATTCCAGAAAAAACAACTTTGGTTATATTGCATTATTCTTTTTATATACCCTAATCAGTTTGCTAATTTGTTTGACTCTGTTTTTATTATGGATTGTTGATATCCTTTCTGATTTTTTGTTGTTCCATCATTTTCTATAAGGGTATTGTTAATATTTTCCATTATGATTTTTGTCCATTTTTGCTTTATATTTTTGAAGCTATATTACTAATAATGCACAAAGTTACTATTGTTATATTTCCCTGGTAAATTTCACTTTTTTAATCATTATGAAATTTTCCTTTTTATCTCTAGTAACATTTTGTGATGACACTGCACTTCTAAACTGCAAATATTATTGATTCAGTCACTTGCTAAAACCCTTCAATAAATGTGTATGATTAAGACTGTAAGAACTTTCTAAGATTAATACAAAACTCCTTTAAAAGTTTCTGTGCAATTAAGGATAAACTCCATCGCATGGCATTCAAAAATCTTCCATGCCCTTCCATAAAACTAGCTTTCTAACTTCATGTTCCATCAAATATTGTATGGTCAAATCACTCTGAATGAATAATATATCCTGACTCTTGAGGAGTTCAGCTCTTCGCCAAAAATTTATGCATAATCTTCAGGCCCAACTATAGGTAATTACCAAGGATTTACCTGACAGGTATTATCAGGAAAAGCTGCCCTCCCCACACCAGTCTTGGTGTACAGCCAGTGTATTGCAGGCTCTGAAGGGAGTTGGAGTCAAGAGCTCAGGTCTCCCTGGCCGCCTTGCTCTTATGCATATATGCCTGTGTATCCTAGATGCCACCATTTGCAAGTCTCCAAATCGGGAACATGAAGATACTTTGTCTCCACTCTGACTCAGTTTTCAGTACTTTTCCATTCTTACCCCTTCCCTCCTCTCCCTCAACCCTCAGTCTCTGGTCCCTGGGTCCATAAAATAATTGGAGCCTTTTGTTCAAGGTTCCCTCTGCACTGAGAATCCCCTACATCTGCATTGATCAACCTGACCCTCACCCAGCCCTGTTCCATGGGGAAAGCCGAGGCTTTCTTCTATTTTCTCTCTCACTTGTACTATTACACAAAGTGATTAAAGACTTGACTGTTACTTTCAGTTTGGCTTTTGTCTTACACCTGGCAGCTCAGCTTTCTTCAGCTCAGTTCTTAACAAATATAATGTAGCTTTTCACTTGCTTCCTCCTCTTGTGGTTAAAGTGACTAGAATGTCCAGCCCCTACATTTTCCGGTCTACAAATTTTCATCTTTTAAGACTCATCTCAAATACCAACTCACCTGCTGAGACATCACTCTTTGCCATTGACTACACTTTCATGTTAGCTTTATTAATTATATTATACAAAACATATAATATATAATTAATATAATATTATTATAATTATAAACTATATAATTATAATTTATATATTAATTATATTACATAGAGATTATATTATAAAATAAATGCATATATTTTAAATATATATTTAATAATAGTATATTTACATTGTCATAATAAATATTTACATTGTTATAATAAAAATTTTAATAATAAATAGCATGTATTTACATTGCCTCCTTTTAAGTTGCATATCTGTGCAGTCAATTATACAGTGACAAATACGGTGCCTGATGCAAAGTAGACACTCTTTAAATGTTTAAAAAATAATTGAATGAAAAATGCTCAAAATAAATAAAAAATAAATAGCATCCTCTGGGGTGTTTTTTAAAATATTTTTAATGTTTCATTTAATGTTAATTTAAGAGAAATAGAACCTTATTGTATAACATTTACATTTTGAGATAATTTAAAAATAAATGAGTAAAGATCCTCCTTTGTTTAGCTCATATGTTTTACGTTACTAATTAGGTTACTCTTTGAAACAACAGTTTCAAGTAAAGGTTGTAATGCATGTAGAAGTAGTACATTTAAAATATACAATTACTCTATAATCATAAAAGTGAAGTTAAAGGAAAAGATATTTTTTTAAAAAATTTTTCTCTAGAAAAACATATAACATTCCCTTCATAGGATGGATGATAAAAAAAAAAAAACTGGTAAATATTGAACACTGATGTTTAGCTTTAGAAGCTATATAATACATACATTCACTTACATCACACACACACACTTACACTCTTATATTTTTATATTCTGACTTTATCCAACTTAAATATTTTTGAGAAAAAAATTGTGATAGAAATATGTTTTTTCTATTGCAAAAAAAGTTGCCAATAAAAACAGATATATTATTGTTTCAGTGTTAATGTGTTTGCCTGTGATTCCATTTTGAAACAATGATAGTACACATTTAAGGACTATACCATAGGCTGAAGAAGGTGAAGGAGAATTCAAGGCCAAACCATAAGTAATCCTTCTTCCAGACTTCTTGTCATGTAAGATAAATATTCACATCATATAAGCAATATTTATTTGAAATTTCTATAATTTACATCCAAAATCATCTTGTCAGGTAGATTATTCATTAGTTTTAAAGAAAAGGTCTCTGAATTTAGCACAGTAGCCGGTACTGCCATCACAAATCCTATTTGTGCAAGGGTGTTGAGTAGGTGAATAAGAGAACTGACATGGTCATTCCTACATAGGCCACTAACTAATTACTCTGATTGTGTCCTATTTCTCCATCTTGCTTCTAATATATGTAGACTCCCACCTTGAATCCACTCCCCAAAGAGTCTTCCTTAGAAGAATGGTGAAGGAGTTCCATCCCCAATTCCATCATCTCCAAAATGTTCACCTATGATTTCATATACTTTGGTGTATTCCTCAAACTATCCCATTGTTATCTTCTAGAAATTCATTTAATTCATTTAAGTTCATAGCCACTTATGTCTACTCCACCTATTCTCAGTGCCATTATGAATCTATCCCTTTTGACATACTTTCATGATCACTTTAATGAGATTAAGGGATAGAGAGAAGGAAAGTATGTGAGAGCAGTTAGCTCATTTAACTATTGTCAAAGAAAACTTTCACTGGACTTGTTAATAAGCAGTAAGACTGGCATCAAGAGGTGCAGTAGAGATTGAACTCAACTCCTCTGAAACAAAAGTAGAGATAAGTACATAAGAGTGAACTAGTGGAAAAACTGCTAGAGGACATTAGTGAGAGGTCGGTCAGTGTGATTAGTCCATCTGTGCTTTCTAATCGGCACTTTATCTGAGTTAGGTTTCTACCTCCTACAGGGACTGGGAGATAGGGACCCAAATTTCTTGATGATTACATTCAAAGGAATGTCTCCCAGGTCCTTGAGAAAGACATTTCTGGGTTATAGAAGATTTACATCACAAGGGGGCAGAGAAATAATTTATAATTGTAAGTTTTCTAAAGTAAATGCTCTTATAAAAGGGAGGTGAGGTGCCAATAGTCAGGAAAAACACCTGTCTAAAATTTCATCAAGCTGAGAAGAACTTTAAGGCCATCATAATCACTATCTGTATCTGATTCTCAGAATTAGTATTTCTAAAACCTTCCCAAATAATTCTTATGCATGGCTAGTTTAGGTACAACAACACAACTATAATTACAAGTCTAATTCAAACCCATTACTAAAGTAAAATTAAAGAGGACACTTGGTCTTCTTTTTATAAAATAAATTCATTTTGCTTTTACCCTCCCACCCACAAATAATTCTACTAATTATTTTTAGCAAACAATTGTGCCATTTTATGCTTGGTGCTTATTATATTGCAGATTAAGTTAAGGCCAGAAAATTAATTTTTCAAGTTATGAAAATCAAAAATATAGTCACACCAAGGAACCACATATGTTACAACAGTGGTAAAGCTAATCTGGGCTCTGTTAATGCAAAATTAAAACGTTTTGTCATGGTTGGGCCATTAATTTGGGGCTTAAACTTTAAACAAATAAGAAGATAGAAGAAAAAGCTTCTAATAAATCTGAGAATTATAGTAGTGAGTGTCTAAGGCCCTTTCCATTTCTCCAGACTTAATGGTCCTCCCAGAGATTACTGGTCACTACAATCCAGTGAAACCGGGCATTAGATGAAACATGAGTGCCTCTCCCACTTAAGCAGAGGTAGACGGGCACTGGCAGCTATTTTACAGTCACCACTCTACTCCAGGGGATATCTTGTAATCACTATCACTTGAACGATCTAAAGACTCTCCTTTGTGGGCACTTCAGCCCCAGACTTTGCTGCTGCATTGCAAAATGCTGGACACCACCAGAGCTCTTAGTTTAAGGACCCTTTTCCCTGCCGCTTGAGCTTAGTGAATCGGTCTCACCTGCTTCTGCAGTGCTCCTGAGGCTTCCCTAAAGGATTTAATCCAGTTTCACAAGGAACCTTGAGCCTTTAGTGATTCAGTTAGAATCACTAGTCAGATGGCAGTGATCAAATATGGATGATTTGAATGACCTTCACTGAAATCAGCATTGCTAACATAGGCAGAAAAAATGTGCCTGATGGCCTTTGTTCACCAACTGTTCACAAACCTGGGCTCTGGTTGTATCTCTACAGGACACAGTCAATTGGTGATAAAGATTCATAGGTCAAAATTAAGCCAATTGATATTGAAATGAGATTTATTTTTCATGTTAAACCAGTTAATACTTTCTTTCTTCAGAATTGATTAATAGAATTTTTAAAATTATTAGACAATTATGCTTTTATTAGTGCAATCATGGTGTTCATACTATGTTTCATAATTCTAGAATGCTACTATATATTTTGCTTGCTTAAAATATTTTTTCTTCAAAAATATATGAATTTTGTACAAAAAGCATAAGAACCAGTTTATCCAAAGCGTATTTATCTTCAAAATTAAATTATAATACTCCCAGTGTCACTGATACTATTTTTAATACCTTGGGGAAATGTACATTGCGTATGAGTTAGTTTCTCATAAAAAATTACTACTCTGGCTTAAAAGAGAAATTAAAATAGATAAATACAATTTAATACACCAATGACAGATTCAAAAATCCAGTACTTCACCCTTAGTAGAGTACCCAGTAGCCATCTGTGACTATTGAGCGTTTGAAATGAAGTTAGTCCAAACTGAGATATTTTTAAGTGTAAAATACATAGTGGGGCTTCCCTGGTGGCACAGTGGTTGGAATCTGCCTGCCAATGCAGGGGACACGGGTTCAAGCCCTGGTCTGGGAAGATCCCACAGGCCGCGGAGCAACTAGGCCCGTGAGCCACAACTACTGAGCCTGCGCGTCTGGAGCCTGTGCTCCGCACTGGGAGAGGCCGCGATAGTGAAAGGCCCGCACACCACGATGAAGGGTGGCCCCCGCTCGCCGCAACTAGAGAAAGCCCTCGCACGAAACGAAGACCCAACACAGCCAGATAAATAAATAAATAAATAAATAAATAATCCTTCCCTCTAAAAAAAAAAAAAAAAAAAAATACATAGTGGATTTCAAAGACTTGGTAAAAAAATAAGTAAAATAGTAATAATAATAGTAAATAGTAAAATAAATAAAATAATTTTGTATTGATTGATGATAAAATTAGTGTTTTATACATATTTATTATTAAAATTAATTACTTTAAAAAATTTTAATGTGGCTACTAGAAAATTTAGAATTATACATATCACTCATCTTATTTAATTAGACAATGTTGCTCTAATGCCTCATCGTATTGACTATTGCCTTTAATGTCAATGTACTGATTTGTTTGACCATGAGTACCTGAATAGAAATACAGGTTACAAAAAGTAGCAAAACCAATCTCAGAATCTCTTCCCATGATTGAAATCAAAAGAAATATTACTAAATTTACAATATTCAACTACTTTTGGCCTACAAAAACAGCTAGTTCATGTAGTTCAATTTTTCCATCCTTCATATTTCCCTTTGATTTAGAAGTTCGCTGCTGTTTTTCTTGTGATATCGAATGACCATGACCATCTCCTTCTTACCTCATAGCATCCAATCTAATTCTTCTGTATCAGTGCTCAAAATTCCAATTTTCATAAGAGAGTTATTTGTGGCAATATGTTGGTTGGGTCAGAACCTATCTAAATTTATTTTGAGAAATTCTGCAAAAATGCCTATATGGTTCTCTATAACCTACTCTCATGAATAGCAGAAAGTTTAAGGTTTATCTTAGTAGTCTCAGAACGTTGGGGATATTGAAACATACACAGTGATGCCCTTTGATTTTAATGGGGAGAGGAGTTTATCTTAATCCACTATTAGGGTTCTAATTAGAATAAATCTGTCTAAGAGACTAGATGCCCCAGAAGCTGGAAGTAGAGAGAGATCATGAAAACTAAGAGAGAAAAGTCATAGGAGTGAGGTAGTAGGACTGTGAGCCACAAAGGAAGACAAGGACTGAATGTAAGATTAAGTCATGTTTCTCACTATACTGTGCATTTATGCCCAACTGCTCTTTGATCTGACTACCCTTAAAGGTATGGTATAGACGAAGGAATTGTACCACTATTGGCCCAAGAGCTCCACTGTGGATAACTTATCTGAAAGAGTTGAGTATAAAGAGATAGGAAGGAGTTTCCATGCTGGGGGCGGGGAGAGAAAAGAACAGAGAGATTGACAGATTGGACAACCCCATTTGGGGCAGAGCTGTTGACAGTGAGCAGAGTAGGATGCCAGCAAACAAAGTGAACATAAGAGGAGAAAGATTTTATTTAAAGTTACAAACAGCATGTCTGATTATAAAATGACAATTCCCCAGTCTCAGAGATGGCTAGAGAAACTCTTTAGGGAAGAGAATAGCAGAAATAGCCTGAAGTTTGAAAGAATTCTAGAAACATCCTTTGTTTCCTCAAGTCAGGAGAAACAGACCTTTGGGATATTATTATAAATACGGCAAAATTTTGCTGACTGGTACTTCAGGTGAGAGGGGAGATAGAAAACATATTTTTAAAAGTTCCATCCTTATTCACCTCTCCCTGCAAGCATATTTATATTATCTCCTGAAAATATATTTCATGCTGTCTATATTCTGAGGTTGAGGTATTCTGGTCAAATTTAGGACCCATCAAAGGCCCCTTTGATTATAATTGGCATGGAAGACCTCCATAGATTTTCAGTGGTGGATATTTTTTCCTGTAAGCTTTAGGCTTTTCCCAAGTCTATGTTGTGTATGGAGACAGTTTCTGTTATATACTTTAGATTCTAAGATGATTTGCCTGTTACAGGCCAACTCTTATGTTGAAAACTTAACCTTAGCTCAGTTGTTAATACCTGTTTCCCATAGGTTTCAAGTGACTTGCCCTAATTCCTTTAAGAAACTCTGTGATAACGAAAGCAGCCCAGTAGGGCCCCTCACTGAAACAATTGTACCAGGTAAGAAATTATACTGAGATCAATCTTTGGCCTGATATCTTGTCTTATTTGCCTTCATGTGCACATCCATATGTTTATGCAGCTCCTTTATCCTCTTTGATCATCTGAATGAGCTCCTGCTCTATCCCAACATTCTGCTATATGTTGTGGATGGAGTGATGAGTAGAATTTTAACATGGGATGCATTAAAATAAACTTGTTAGCTCCCAGTAGTAATTAGTAGTGAAGCTTTGCCTTTGCCTGGAACTATGGAATAATGTATCTCTGGAAGGCTTGTTAAAATGCCAATTCCTGGACCCCAAACCCAGGGATTCTGATTCAGTGTTCAGGATTGGGCCTATGACATTTTTTAGTGACAGGCCCCCAGATGATGCTAATGCTGCTGTTTTATGACTCATACTTCAAAGGCCATTGTTATAGTGCACATTTAAGACTATTGAGATACCATGAAATGAAGCAAAAAATAAAACAGTTGATCAAAATACGAAAAAGAGCTAGATCTGCTCTCAGCTTCAATACTTCTTGTTTTGTGTATTTGTTTACTTTTGAAGCTGAATGTCTACCTAGAAAATAGAAAACAAACAAACAAAAAAAACCCAAGTATTTCACTTGCATAGTTTCTGTATAGTGAAAGACAAACTCCACATGTTTCTGTGCTGATGAGTATATCCAGTCAGCCTCTGGACCTAAACCAATCCGACCCGTGTGATTTACCTGTTAATCTTTGTCCATTTTGGCCATCCCATTCTCATTAGATCCAAAACACACTAATCATGTATACTAAAATTAGAAGTTTCAATAGAAAAATAGCAAAGGCAGACCATGAGAACCAGCAATCTTAGAATTGTAATTTACATTCCAGTGGGAGCCATCTATGAAAAGAGTTATTTTAATTTAATCCTCAGTGAGGGGTCCTGTACACTGAAATCAGCTCTCTGAACAATGCAGACTTTTAATATAGTTAGATTATAAGGTAGTAACATTTTGCAAGTTTCTCAAAACTTAGGCTCCCACACAGGTTTAATTGCTACAAGCCATTAGTGGGGAACATTTTCCTGGGAAATGTATATTAAACAAAAAAAGTGAATGGAAATCAACTGTTTCAACATCTTAAACTGTGGAACTTCATGTAAAATGTTTTTCTTCTATAAAAAGATAGAAAAGATTATGCTCTAATATGTTTAGAAGTTCTCAAATTGCTCATTTAAAAATATATATCTGTGGGAACAAACTGTCTTGGAAATAAGAAGAGATCGCTTTATCCAAATTTCCCTTTTGTGTGTTATCTTAGGAGACTGAGTTAATCTAAATAGCACAGTAAAAGTTCAACACAAACCACATCTGATAGGTGTGTTGTCTTTTTCTCAATTTACCCCACCTCAGTTCCATTCTCCGCCCTTTACTGTATTGCTCTCAGTCCAGGAGACTGACCCCCTGGACACTGTATCTCTAAGATTCCTTTGAGCTGATACCTCATTGTAGTTTTGATTTGCATTTCTCTAATAATTAGTGATGCTGAGCATCTTTTCATGTGCTTTTTGGCCATCTGTATGTCTTCTTTGGAGAAATGTCTGTTTAGATCTTCTGTCCATTTTTTGATTGGGTTGTTTGTTTTTTTTTTGTTATTGAGCTGCATGAGCTGCTTGTATATTGCTTCTGTGTGGAATCTAAAAATATTGGTATAAATGAACTTATTTACAACACAGAAATAGAGTTACAGATGTAGAAAACAGTCTTATGGTTACCAGGGGGGAAAGGGGGGAGGGATAAATTGGGAGATTGGGATTGACATATACATACTACTGTATATAAAATAGATAACTAATTAGGACCTACTGTATAGCACAGGGAACTCTACTCAATACTCTGTAATGACCTATATGGGAAAAGAGTCTAAAAAAGAGTGGATATATGTATATGTATAACTGATTCACTGTGCTGTACAGCAGAATGTAGCACAACATTGTAAACTATATTCCAATAAAAATTTTAAAAAAAGATTCCTTTGACAGCTATCTTTGGTTAGATTTGTTTAATGGTAGCATAGGCAGTTTAAAGGAGGAGACAGAAGTTAAAGTATTTGTTCCATACCAGAAGATTCTGATGCAGACTAAAGTTCGATAAGCACTAAACTGGAGGACCTATTTACTATTAAAATCAGAAGAGCTTCATTAACATATTTTTAAAATATATAATTCCTCAAGGCATTACAGAGGTCCATAGTTATCTTCGTTTTAAGTCCATGCTGTCGTATTTGTCCCTGGCTGTCACTGCATCCCTCTGTGGTAATAACTTCCACTAGCAGGCACACTTATCCAAGATTCTACCTTTTACTGAGCACCAGTAACTATTTCCTCCTTTTTCCCTGACGTCCTTGAGGTGTTAACTGTGTCCCTCTGTAGCTATCCTGGGGGTGCCCCACTATCTGGTTTGATCTTTTAGCACAGGATTTTCCACCATGACACCATTGACATTTTGGACTGGAGAGTTCTCTGTTGTGCAGGGCTATCCTGTGCATTGTAGGACGTTTAGCATCACTGCTGGCCTCTACCCCCTAAAACAAGTAGCACTCCCCAGTAATGACGATCAGAAATGTCTCCAGACTTTGTCAAGTGACTGTGGAGGACAAAAACTAGTACCTCCAACGCATACTCTCTGCTGAGGACTGCTATCACAAACCATCTCACACTTCTACAACTACTCTTTTCTTTCAAGTTTCATTATTGCAACCATTGAAGGAAAATCCTGATTCACAACCCAAAATGGTTAACTAAAAATTATTTTTTAAATGGACTTATTGACCAATAGCAGTAATGCTGCAAAAGCAAATCATGATTAATTAACTCTATATGGTAAGATTATATTAGAACATGCACAAATATATAAGAATAGTTCTTAATGGCATAATTACAGAATTTACTTAATAAAATATTTTCCAAATTGGAACTTTTTAAAATTATAATATATAACATTACTAAAATGTATATGACATTACAAAACAGAATTGTATTATATGAAGTAATGTAAACTTTTCTAAAGTTTTAAGAAGAGTTAACTAGCCCAAAGCTTATAAAAATATGTATAGATATTCTTCAAAATGATATAAAATACTATTAACATTACAAAGAATGAAAAATAAACTTAATGTTAAAAAGAGCACATTTTAAAAATATTATAAAATTGTTCTTATTAATACTGTTCAAGCATTTCCAGCTCTCTGCTTACTAACTATAAGGTAAGACTACATTTCTCTGCCCCATTGGAAGTTAGGTCCAGCCACATGACTCTCTTTACCTGAACAAATATGTGCAGAAGCAATTTCTTTCTCTTTTCCTTTTTGGAATTGATGCTCTATAATTGGCTCTCATATTTAAACACAATGATGGTATTGGTCAATCTCACATATAATGATAAATAACATATATCATCACTTACTCATGATGCCTACTTAGTTCATCAGTTTAATAAAGTTTATCTTTTATGCCTATCGAAAAATTTCAAATTATTAAAAACAAAGTTAGTTTCTTGTTAATTCATCATCCATGATGGAGGTGGGAATGAAACACTGCATACAATTATAAACATCTTAGATTAGATTTAATATATTAATTCACAGGGAAATATATTTACTCACTTAAATAAATGAAAAGCTAATATTTGTATCATGTAACTCAGTACTTTAAGAAGACTAAACTATTTTGCAATTAATTTTCTCTAAAATTATAAAATAATCCTTTAATTATTAGCTCATCTACTCTCAACCCTTGAGAATTGTGGAAATTGAAAATCTGCTAATTGTAGCATATCTGAATTTTAACCTCATCTTTTAAATCCTCATCTAGTGATTTTTTCTACTATACTTTTCTTTCTTTCCTATGCCATTACTTTCTAGATCATAAGGTATTATTAACAAATGTGGACCACCACATAATATATTTTATTAATTTCCAGATCACAAGATGTTGTAAACAAATATAGACCATGACATAATGTGCTCTCTGGCTGGTAGAAGTAATACAAGCAGCAAACTAATATTTACATGTGTGTACAATGTGCTGCAACCATGAAGGAAGCATTCCAAGTGCAAATTCATTTGATCTTCACAACTATACTAGAAAGATCTGTTGCCATTGTTGTTTGTGTGATATTTAAAATATATTTGAACAACTCAATTATATTATTTTATTTTTCAAATTACTACTCCAGTGTGTAAGCAGCAGCTGCTCTTAAAGCAGCTTTTCCTTTATAGAAAGACTATTGAAGTAGCAAAAACCAGTCTCTTGCAATAGTTACCAGAATCTCAAAATTAAGGAAGAAGTTAGCTAGCAGAGCAGAAAGGATTAGGTTGTCTTTTGGCCACAGCTTTTCACGATCAAGGATATTTATGTGTAATGCCAATCAATCTGGTTCTAATATAGTGATTCTTCATTGTGTTTACCTATCATTGGAAGGGAGAATGATTGCTTGCCTCACAAGGATATTTACAGTAGAATATAAACTCTATGAAAGTAGAAGTTTGTAGCTGTAGAATATGCTTGGATAAATTTGAATTCATTTTGTTCAATGCTGCATCCCAAAAATATTGGCTAAAGTTTAACATCTAGTAGAGATTTCACAAATTTTGCGTTGTTGAAGACATCAGTAAATAATCAGAGCACCACCTGGATAATACAATGAGGATTTGCAAGGAAAAATCAGAGGAAAGATACTGGAAGAAGACACAAAGCAGATAAAGTTTTTATAATTGTGAAGTTACCTCAATAGTAGCCTCTATTTTTGTCTAATAAATATTTTTTTCATAGTGTTCCCATAAAGATGATAGCCTAAGGACTTAATGTATATTTAGTGAAAGAAACTTGTACAGGCCTATTTTAGATGCTATTGTATTGTAATACTGCTATCTTTGTACAAAATGTACATTTTAATAACTGTGATGCCAATTTCCATGCTAGCAGCCGTCCAGAGGTCCTGTTGTGAATACAGCCAAGTGTTAGCACATTGAAACTCAGAATACTAGGTTTCTAGGACATGATTTGTGAAATCTCACTTCTTTCCTCATTTGTATATTGTGTGTGTGAGTGTGTGTGTAATTACAACAGATGCTAAAGTCTTTTTAAACTTCAAAATGGACATGTGGCTTATTATTATTTATTCTCTTCTGACCCTTACTATTTATGCTTATCTGAATTGCTATATCATGTTTGTGAGTTTGAAAATTATCCAGAATTGGAGAAGGATCATGCTTGTTTTTGAAAATTAATTAATATGTTTCAGCTTTCACTACTGTTTTTACTCTCCAACTTCCCCACCCCCTCCCCCAATTGACTTCAGTCACAAACAAGTCTTTTAGAATACTCTGCCACATTATAGCAGAAGAGCCTGGTGGGTGAGCAATAAGGAGCAGCACCAGAAAGCATTAAACCTTGTACAGATTATGCCAGTAAGGTTTGCCACAGCAGCAGTGCTATACTCAATTATAAATAATAACACAACTACAAGTGCATGCCCTCTGCTTTCAGCTGATTAAATATCATAACTACACAAGCCCTAGTACAGAGGCATGAAAGAGAGATTCCCAGTTTTTACCGAGAAACTGAAACTCTATCACTCAAGTGTTAATTGGTGTTACTTTGAGTAACAATGCTCTGAACCGAAAAGGCAAGACAAGGGCTCCCTGCAGCAATGTTAAAATGGTATGCATCTATTCTCAGCTCCCTAAATTACCAGTAGTGTGTACACCACCTCATCTAGTTGAAATAATGCAGGAGAACAGTAGGGGGTGAATGGGGCAAACCTTCAAATTGATAAATAGATTCTGTTAATGGACACCTGAATTATATCTCACTCTCACACATCCTAAGTCATGTAAGTGATTAAAAAGGAAGCTACTTTAATGAGAATTGGTCATGTATTTTAGAGGCACTACCATGTAGATGTACTTGTAATTAAAATGCATATGTAATATTTTGTACTATGCACGTAAATTTACAAATAAATGTAAATTTTAATGTTGTCAGTGGTTATATTGAGTTGTAATGTCAGAACCCTGGGGACTGTTCTGAGCAAAACCACAGAAAGATCATAATCCTTGAAATACGTATAGTTCCTCTGCACTATTAACAACTGCATGAGGTAGTCCATTGTCTCCAATTTACACAAAAGGTAAATGACACTCAAAGAATTGTTGCTCAAGACAGGTGCACAATCAGACAAGATGACCATTTCTAATTCCCAGTTTTGATCTCTTTGTACTGGACTATGATGTTATTTACAAATATGTCAAAATTGTGTGCCATGATAAAATAAGTTTATCCCTTTATTTCAAGTAATTACATTTAAACTCATACACATTATATTACATAAAAGAAAAAAAAATCCCGTAATCCTCCAGGGAGTCCTGAGGTCTCTTATTAGAGGGATAATATGGAAACCTAAAATATTTTATTGTTGAACTTTTAAACAATACATATTTCTTAAGTAAAATATTTAGTTTTTTGGTACTCATGAATATTTTTAGGTATAGACGTGGAAGGTTATTGGTCATGCTTGATAAAGTCTTAGTCGTGAACACATCTAAATTGACCCTTCACATAATGGGCTACTAAGAGCTTTATAGTATTTTCTTTATATGTACCTCCAGTGTATACTGGAGCAATTTTGCTGAGTTAAATTTTTTAAATTGAAAATAGGAATCCTATGCTTAGATTTGATAAATTCTACAATTGTGCTAATATGGTAGTCACCAGCTTGATGTGGCTATTTAAATTTAACTAGAATTAAGTGAAGTTTAAAATTCACTTCCTCAGTCACACTAACCATATTTCACATGCTCTCTTGGTATAAGTGGCTAGTGGCTACCAAACTAAGCATTTTCATTGTTGCAGAAATCTTATTTAAGAAGGCAATTTAGAACATAGAGACTTGCATACATTTGAGGGTTTATATAGTTTTTCATGCCAATTGTACCAGAAATACTGAATATATCATAATATTCATTTCTTTTTTTTGTGAATTTATTTATTAATTTATTTATTTTTGGGTATGTTGGGTCTTCGTTTCTGTGCGAGGGCTTCCTCTAGTTGCGGCGAGCGGGGGCCACTCTTCATCGCGGTGCACGGGCCTCTCACTGTCGTGGCCTCTCTTGTTGCGGAGCACAGGCTCCAGACGCGCAGGCTCAGTAGTTGTGGCTCACGGGCCTAGTTGCTCCGCGGCATGTGGGATCTTCCCAGACCAGGGCTCGAAGCCGTGTCCCCTGCATTGGCAGGCAGATTCTCAACCACTGCGCCACCAGGGAAGCCCATAATATTCATTTTAAATATATAATATGTGTGACACAGGTGTTGCAGCTATCACACAGGAACATTAAAATAACTATAGGTAATATGCTAAACAATTTCAGAAACATGATACAAGATGTACAGGAGGAATTCCTTTGACAGGTTACCAAAAGTAAGAATGCAGCTGAGCAACGAATCAGTGAATTTAAAGATAAGTCCATAGGTGTTATTCAAACTGAAACAAAGGAGAACAAAAGAGTGAAAGTCATCATCAATCATCATCATTATCATACTCGTGCAAAAGATATAGGACAATATCAAGCAGTCTAATATATGTATTTGGAATCCCAGAAGGAGAATGAGTCAGAAGAAATATTTGAAGAAATGGCTGAGAACTTCTAAAAGTAATAAAATATAATAATCCATAGTTTCAAAGAACTCTTAAGAGGCAAACAAATGAATGTACAAACAAATAAACCAGGACACAGCTTTGCAAGAAAGAACTCCAGAGTTCTACAGAGGGAACTCCCTGAATATTCAGAAGAATACTGATCAGTGCATGCATGTGTTACCCAAGGCTAGAGAAATAATTATTTGAAAAATTAAAGACAAAAGAGCCCAACACTTGCAAAGGGCTGGGAATAGTGCCTGTTCCCATTACTGAAAAAAATCTCATAATTCATGGATAATAAGCAGAGTATATAGAAAAGTTTTCCCTCAGTAGTAGGAAATATTTAACCATAAACACTGCACCAATCCTGATG
This sequence comes from Eschrichtius robustus, assembly GCF_028021215.1. NCBI lineage: Eukaryota > Metazoa > Chordata > Mammalia > Artiodactyla > Eschrichtiidae > Eschrichtius > Eschrichtius robustus. The sequence continues at coordinate 64,068,352 of NC_090832.1, read as the reverse complement.
AACCTTGACATGAAAGGAATAAGTACTTCAAAGTAAATTAACTGCATTAGAGAATCTAGAAATATTCAGCATCCAAAAGTGTAAAATTCACAATGTATGCCATCAAATCAGAAATTACCAGGCATGCAAATAAATGGGTAAATATAATCCATGAATAGGAGAAAAAAAAAGTCAACCAAATCTACCCAGGACTGATACAGATGTTAGAAAAATAGGACATTAAAACTATATTCCATATGTTCAAAGAGTTATGTGGAAACATAGAAATGTGAAAAGACCCAAATATAACTTCTAGAGATGACTACAATATCTGGGATGAGACATAGGCTAGTTAAACATTGCAGGAAGAAAAGATTAGAAAACTTGAAGACATAGTAATAGAAATTCTTCAAAATAATACATAGAAGCTATTAAAATATAACATAGAATAAAAATTAATGAAAAGAGAAACAGCTGTGGGACAACTTCAAGTGTGCTAATATACATGTAACTGAACTTCTCAAATTGGGGAGGCCAGAAAAATATGTGTAGAAATAATTACTGAAAGTTTTCCAAATATGAAGATACCTGCAGATCCAAGATTTTCAGTCATGTCCAAGTATAAGAATCTTGAAGAAAATGACACCAAAACACATTATAATCCAATCATTCAAAACTTCTGATAAAGGAAAAATCTCAAAAGTCAGAAGAGAAAAAAGACTACGTACAAAGGGAAAAAATATGTAAGATTGACAGTAGGCTGTCCAGTGAAAACAGCTGAGCAAAAAACACTACTCAAAGTTCCGTATCAAATGAAAATATCTATCAAAAACAGGCAAAATAAAGACTTCTACAGATATATAAAAGCTGAAAAAATTCCTCCCCAAGAAAACCATATTAAAAGATTTGTTGAACAAAGTTCTTCAGGAAGAAAGGAGAAGATAGCAGAGGGAAACTTGGATCTACAGAAAGGAACAAAGTACACCAGAAAAAGTAATAATATGCAAAAAATGAACCTTGCTCCATACTTTACACCATGTGAAAAATATACTTGACACGGATCAGAGATTTGAGTGAAGAGTGAAATGATAAGGCCTTTACAAGAACTCATAGAAGAAAATATTTATGTCTAGGAATTTGACAAGGTTTTCCTGGTTATGACACCAAACCAAACCAAACAAAACATAAACACTTGGACTCTATTAAAAAATTTTGTATAAGACTCTGCAAAAGGCACTGAGGAGAATAACAATAATAATAATGTCTAATAAAAATATTTGCAAATAACATATCTAATAGAGAAAATTTGTGCATAATGAGAAAACCTCTCACAACTCAAAATAAGACAAACCCGGTGGTGGGGGAGGAGGAGGATGTAATGGAATAAGATTTCTAGCTTTAGTTCCAACATATAAAGATTTTAGAAGTCAGAACTCCCATTCTTATAATTAGAAAACGAATGAATTTTCTTAGATGCTTCAGACAGCTAGTAGTTGAGAAAAACCACCAACCTGAAATCTGTAGAGACAGGTGCAGCCTCAGAGTCACAGCTTAGAACCTGTTTCCCAATAGCAGAAGACTCTAGAGCCATAAACTAATTCTTAAAAGGTAGCTTCGATGAATAGCTGGACACTGAGTGTGGAATAGTGTAAACATGAGAAACTCCTGAGGTTTAAATTTTTTTTAAATTATTTATTTATTTATTTATTTATTTATTTATTTATTTATTGGCTGTGTTGGGTCTTCATTGCTATGCACCGGGCTACTCTTCGTTGGGGTGAGCAGGCTCTCATTGCGGTGGCTTCTCTTGTTGTGGAGCACGGGCTCTAGGTGCATGGGCTTCAGTAGTTGCGGCCCGTGGGCTCAATAGTTGTGGCTTGCGGGCTTAGTTGCTCCATGGCATGTGGGATCTTCCAGGACCAAGGATTGAACCCGTGTCCCCTGCATTGGCAGACAGATTCTTAACCACTGCGCCACCAGGGAAGTTCCTGAGGTTTAAATTCTTAGAGAGCCACATACTTTTTTGGGCTTTACCTCCAGGAACCCCGCCATATTCTCAAATTGAAGATCTAAATAAGATGCCTTCATGGTTCTAACAGGGTGAGGGAAAGAGTAATCATTATTTCCCAGGTGTATTCCCAGAGACTTCTCCACACACTCACAAAAAATAAACAGAAAACCTACTACTGTTCAAGAAAAAAGACTTTGCCTGAGACTTATCCCAGCTGGATGAAGATCATTCCTCTCACTTCATTCCTTCCCTTCTAGCATTTCTGTCTTACCTAAGGGAAGGAGAGTAACCCTAATCAACAAGGGTCAAGGCTTCAAGGAAATTGATTGGGAATGCTGCAACCAGGGAAGAGATGAAAGGGCAGAGGAAAAAGGTCCGCTGCTAGACATACAGTTGTAAAAATCACAGCCCAGAGACATAGATCCGCTAAAAAACTAAGATGTTGTCTTAAGATTACAGAACACTTTCCCTCCTCTACATTTTACGAGCATGACAATAGTGCAGTATAACAGTGGATTACAGCTGAAAGAGCTATAGGCACAAACTCTTTCTCTAGAAGTACTTAGGGTAGATCAAATTCAAGAGTGCTAACAAAAACAAGCATCCCAGAGGAACTTGAAATTTATGGCACATACTATGAAGATTAAATTACAGCTACAACCAACATCAAACACACCCCCAAAATACATGTAGGCATATCATGTTCAAACTACAGAAAACCAAGATAAGAAAAATCTTGGGGTCAAAAGGAAGAAAATAATACACCTTACCCATAGATGAATATGAATAAGAATTACCATGGACTTCTCATCAGAATCCAGATGAGCAAGAATAGAGTAGAATGAAATATTTAAAGAGATGAAAGAGGATTGCCAACCTAGAATTCCATATCCAGCAAAATTATACTTCAAAAATGAAGAGCAAATAAAGACTTTTTCAAAGAAATAAACCCGAGGGAAATTATCAACAGTACACCTGCCCTGAAAGAAATGGTAAAACCAAGTTTAGGCAAAGGGAAAATGATATGGGTCATAAACTTGGTTCTACATAAAAAAGGATGTGAAATGTAGGAAAAAAATACGTGTAAGTAAAATAAAGTCTTTTATTTTTCTTACTTTTAATTGATCTAAATGATAACAGTTTGTTTAAAAAAACAGTAAGGAAGTACTGGATCATTATAGCAC